>NC_135808.1:12329615-12534615 GCF_964213995.1 Mustelus asterias
ACTGCCACCGTGCCACCCTAAACCTACATTTCTACCGACTGAGCTAACCGAACTCTACTCACATGAAGATACAAATTAGGAGCAAGAGAAGGTCATTCAAAGAACAAAGAACAAAGAACAGTGCAGCACAGGAAACAGGCCCTTCGGCCCTCCAAGCCTGTGCCGCTCCTTGGTCCAACTAGACCAATCGTTTGTATCCCTCCATTCCCAGGCTGCTCATGTGACTATCCAGGTAAGTCTTAAACGATGTCAGCGTGCCTGCCTCCACCACCCTACTTGGCAGCGCATTCCAGGCCCCCACCACCCTCTGTGTAAAAAACGTCCCTCTGATATCTGAGTTATACTTCGCCCCTCTCATCTTGAGCCCGTGACCTCTCGTGATCATCACCTCCGACCTGGGAAAAAGCTTCCCACTGTTCACCCTATCTATACCCTTCATAATCTTGTACACCTCTATTAGATCTCCCCTCATTCTCCGTCTTTCCAAGGAGAACAACCCCAGTTTACCCAATCTCTCCCCATAGCTAAGACCCTCCATACCAGGCAACATCCTGGTAAACCTTCTCTGCACTCTCTCCAATGCCTCCACGTCCTTCTGGTAGTGCGGCGACCAGAACTGGACGCAGTACTCCAAATGTGGCCTAACCAGCGTTCTATACAGCTGCATCATCAGACTCCAGCTTTTATACTCTATACCCCGTCCTATAAAGGCAAGCATACCATATGCCTTCTTCACCACCTTCTCCACCTGTGTTGCCACCTTCAAGGATTTGTGGACTTGCACACCTAGGTCCCTCTGTGTTTCTATACTCCTGATGACTCTGCCATTTATTGTATAACTCCTCCCTACATTATTTCTTCCAAAATGCATCACTTCGCATTTATCCGGATTAAACTCCATCTGCCACTTCTCTGCTCAATTTTCCAGCCTATCTATATCCTGCTGTATTGCCCGACAATGCTCTTCGCTATCCGCAAGTCCAGCCATCTTCGTGTCATCCGCAAACTTGCTGATTACACCAGTTATACCTTCTTCCAAATCATTTATATATATCACAAATAGCAGAGGTCCCAGTACAGAGCCCTGCGGAACACCACTGGTCACAGACCTGCTGTTCAACCTGCTAACTAAGAAGAATCATACTGTGCAGAATGAGGCCATTTGGTCCATTGAGTCCGCACCGACCACAATTCCACCCAGGCCCTATCCCCATGCATCTACCCTAGCCCTGATACTAAGGGCCAATTTAAAGTTTTTTTAACGTTTGTTTATTAGTCACAAGTAAGGCTTACATTAACACTGCAATGAAGTTACTGTGAAATTCCCCTAGCATGGCCAATCCACCTAACCTGCACATCTTTGGACTGATCAAGGTCAAGATCAAGGTTAAAATGATTGTGGCCCCCCAGTTCACATTCACATCAACCCTCGATAACCTGTGACTCCCTTGTTAATCAAGAATCCGTGTATTTCAGTCTCTATCTAATCCAACCATAAAGACATTTAATGACCTTGCCTCCATCCATCTCATGGGTGGAGACTTTCACAAACTCCAAATCCTCTGGGAGAAAAAAAACTCCCTTCCCCATCTTTAACGAGACAACCCTTATTTTTAAAACTGTGTCCCCTAGTGCCATAGGACGGCATGGTGGCACAGTGGTTAGCACTGCTGCCTCACAGTGCCAGGGACCCGGGTTCAATTCCGGCCTCGAGTGACTGTCTGTGTGGAGTTTGCACGTTCTCTCCAGTGTCTGCGTGGCTTTCCTCCGGGTGCTCCAGTTTCCTTCCAGTCTGAAAGACGTGCTGGTTAGGGTACATTGGCCTTGCTAAATTCTCCCTCAGCGTACCTGAACAGGTGCTGGAGTGTGGCGACTCAGGGTCAAAATCCTGGAATTCCCTCCCTAACGGCATTGTGGGTCAACCCACAGAGCATTGACTGCAGTGATTCAAGAAGGCAGCTCAGCACCACCTTCTCAAGGGCAATTAGGGATGGGCAATAAATGCTGGCCAGCCAATGACGCCCATGTCCCACAAATGAATATATTTAAAAAATCATCAACACACACAAGCACAGTCACAAGTATACACAGTCACAGAAAAGGGCAGGGGCGTGGGTAGTGAAGGAATGCAGGAAAGGAGTTGATGAAGGAGCTGAGGCCGTAATAACATGACATGGTGCACAAATGCCCCAGTGGAAAATTCAAGGGGTTTCAGACAGAGGGTGCTGGATGGTAAAGGCGGGTCTGGAATGTTGGTAGCACGGGGAATAGAAAGCATTCTTCCTGGTTGTATCACAGCTTGGTAAGACTCCTGCTCTACCCAAGATCACAAGGAACTACAAAAGGTCGTGAGTGTAGCCCAATCCATCACGCAAACCAGCCTCCCATCCATTGACTCTGTCTACATTTCCCGCTGCCTCGGCAAAGCAGCCAGCAAAATTAAGGACCCCGTGCACCCCGGACATTCTCTCTTCCACCTTCTTCCTTTGGGAAAAAGATACAAAAGTCTGAGGTCACGTACCAACCGACTCAAGAGCAGCTTCTTCCCTGCTGCTGTCAGACTTTTGAATGGACTTCCCTTGCATTAAGTTGATCTTTCTCTACACCCTAGCTATGACTGTAACACTACATTTTGCACTCTCTCATTTCCTTCTTTATGAACGGTATGCTTTGTCTGTATAGCACACAAGAAACAATACTTTTCATTGTGTTAATACATGTGACAATAATAAATCAAATCAAATTCTAGTCCCTCCCACAAGAGGAAATGCACTCACCCTGTTACTTCTCCTCAGGATCTTAAACATATTTCTATCAGATCACTTCGCATTTTTTATCTTCTCATTTTCCAGCTCTGACAAAGGGTCATCTCGACTCGAAACGTTTGCTCTATTCTCTCCCCACAGATGCTGTCAGACCTGCTGAGGTTTTCCAGCATTTTCTGTTTTTGTCTCATTTCCTAAACTCCAATGAGTACAGGCCCAGCCGATCAAAACTTTTCTCGAAAGACAACCCCGTCATCCCAGAAATTTACACTCCCTGTAAAGTCACCTAAATATTTATTGTCGAATTTAAGGTATGGATGTGTCCCATTCATCTATTTAGCAACATATAAAAACATGTCGTGAATACCTGGCAAATTGTTTGCATTGAATATGACTTCTCATTTGGGGCACAGGTTCAAGGTGAGAAGGGGAAAGTTTAAGTGAGATGTGAGAGGGAGGTTTTTCACGCAGAGAGTAGTGGATGCCTGGAATGCGCTGCCAGAGGTGGTGGTGGAAGCAGACACATTAGCAACATTTAAGAGGCATCTGGATGGGTACGTGAATAGGGAGGGCACAGCGGCAAGCACCGCTGCCTCACAGCGCCCGGGATGCGGGTTCAATTCCAGCCTTGGGTGACTGTCCATGTGGAGCTTGCACATTCTCCCTGTGTCTGCGTGGGTTTCCTCCCACACTCCAAATATGTGCAGGTTAGACAGAGTGGCCATGCTAAATTGACCCTACTGGCAGGGGGATTAGCAGGGTAAATATGCGGACTTGCGGGAGTAGGGCCTGGGTGGAATTGTGGTCGGTGCAGACTCGATGGGCCGAATGGACTCCCTCTGCACTGTAAGGATTCTATGGATTCTTGAGGGGTACGGACTGAGTAAGGGCAGGTTTTTTTTAAGTTTAGTTACGGCATCAAGATTGGCACAGGCTTGGAGGGCAGAAGGGCCTGTTCCTGTGCTGTACCTTCCTTTGTTGTTTGCTATCTATTGAAGCTAAGCTTCTATAAAGCAATTAAACTGGAAATGATTAATTGGTGCACTCCTTTTTTTAAAATGCGGTTGTAACATCCCATAAGTTTTTCTTTAATTAGTTGGATTTCTTAAATGATTAGGACTAATGTAAAATAGCAGGAGTAACTGGTAAAATAAATGAAACTGACATAGATGCCCTCGGAAAATGCTCTTCTTGTGAAACGGAACTGGGGTGTAAAGTGGCCCGATTGGACCACCCAATCTTGCCATTTGATCACCCCCCGTCTTCGCCCTATCACAGACCCGTGTGGTTTTCAGTTTGTTTTAAAGCTTCTTTTCCACTTTAGATTAAAGATAAGGCTGCTAAAACGTCATTTATTTGAAATGTTAATGCTCTTTCTGCACAGAGGCAGTCTCCTGAGAATGCTTTTGTTCCTTCTCGGTGAGTACATTCTTCCAGATTGTAATCTTTGCCATCATTAGACAAAGCGTTCTAAAAATACTTTCACTCCATTAGAAGGTCATTTTGCCAAGGCGCGCTGCATCAACACATATCATTAGTGAAACACCGACACTCCCTGACCTGTGATCTCGTCACGCTTTCCAGTGATTATCCAATGCCAGGGCTCCTTCAACTCAAAAAGGTGTCACCAGGCACTGAAGTGTGTCTGAAAGAAGCAGATAGGAGGACAACTCGCTAAGTGCACAAGGACGGTAGCAATTTCACTCACTTAACAACACAGCCTGCAGTTTCACTGGTAATGTTTAAACAAGAAGTTTTTGCTATCGACTGGTTTGTGGAATACTGATCTGTCTGAAACTGATTTGATTTGATTGATTAGAGTCATAGAGATTCACAGCATGGAAGCAGGCCCTTCGGCCTAATTTGTCCATGCTGCCCCCTTTTTTTTTAAAACCATGAAGCTAGTCCCAATTGCCCACATTTGGCCCATCTCTCTCTCTACCCATGTAACTGTCTAAATGCTTTTTAAAAGACAAAATTGTACCCATTTCTACTACTACCTCTGGCAGCTTGTTCCACACACTCACCACCCTCTGAAAAAAATTGCCCCTCTGGACACTTTTGTATCTCTCCCCTCAAACCTATGCCCTCCAGTTTTAGACTCCCCTACCTTTGGGAAAAGATATTGGCTATCTAGCCGATCTATGCCCCTCATTATTTTATAGACCTCTATAAGATCACCCCCAAGCCTCCTACGCTCCAGAGGAAAAAGTCCCAGTCTATCCAGCCTCTCCTTATAACTCAAACTATCAAGTCCTGGTAGCTTCTTTTCTGCACTTTTTCTAGTTTAATAATATCCTTTCTATAATAGGGTGACCAGAATTGCACACAGTATTCCAAGTGTGGCCTTGCTAATGTCTTGTTCAACTGCAACAAGACATCCCAACTCCTGTATTCAATGTTCTGACCAACGAAACCAGGAATGATGAATGCCTTCTTCACCACTCTGTCCACCTGTGACTCCACTTTCTAGGAGCTATGAACCTGTACCCCTAGATCTCTTTGTTCTATAACTCTCCCCAATGCCCTACCATTAACTGAGTAAATCCTGTCCTGGTTTGATTGACTAAAATGCATCATCTCGCATTTATCTAAATTAAACTCCATCTGCCATTCATCAGCCCGCTGGCCCAATTGATCAAGATCCCACTGCAATCCTCAATAACCCTCATCGTCCACTATGCCACTCATCTTGGTGTCATCTGCAAACTTACAAACCATGCCTCCTATATTCTCATCCAAATCATTAATATAAATGACAAATAACAGCAGACCCAGCATTGACCCCTGAGGCACACCGCTGGTTTCAGGCCTCCAGTTTGAAAAACAACTCTCTACAACCACCCTGTCTTCTATCATTCAGCCAATTTTGTATCCATTTGGCTACCTTACCCTGGATCCTGAGAGATTTAACCTTATGCAACACCTACCATGCGGTACCTTGTCAAAGGCCTTGCTAAAGTCCACGTAAACAACACCAACTGCATGCCCTCATCAACCTTCTTGGTTACCCCTTCAAAAAAAAACAATCAAATTTGTAAGACATGATTTTCCATATTATTGTCAGGTATATTAGTATACAATGAAAAGCATCGTTTCTTGCACGTTATACAGACAAACTGAAATGTAGAAATGAGGGCAAACAAAAACAAAAAAATGCTGGAAAATCTCAGCAGGTCTGACACCATCTGTGGAGAGAGAGTAGAGCCAGCCTTTCGAGTCTCTGTCCACAGTACTCGATCCACAGATGCTGTCAGACCTGCTGAGATTTTCCAGCATTTTTCTGTTCTTGTTTCAGATTCCAGCATCCGCAGTACTTTGCGGTTTATCTCTGCGGAAGTGACGGCTTGCTCAGACTGATACACAGCGCTGGGTTTTTTCTAACGGCTGGATAGACTCTTGTGAAAGACAGACTTCCCCTGTCACAGGGATGAACTCTGGAGATTTCGCCCGGAAACCACATAAACCCATATCTATACGTTGCTAAAATCCTAGCCGAGGGAAACCTCACCTGTGGGCGTCACCGAGGCGACAAGACGAGTTTCTTAATCAATATCAGAGAATCATTACAATTGGCCCTTCAAATTGGCAGAGACCACATTCCCCTATCCCCATAATCCCACTTATTTATATAGGGACAATTTACTATGGCCAATCAACCTACTTGCACATCTTTGAATGTGGGAGGAAACCGAAATGTTAATGAAATAACAATGAAATGTTAAACAGGAATCTCGTGATGCCTGAGGCAATCCCCCCACCCAGAAAGTGCATATTCTGCACAGTGACCCAAAGCCGGGTTCCTGGCACTGTGAGGCAGCAGGGCTAACCTACTGTGCCACTTGTTTGAACCAACTTGATATTCAACCCCTCTGCTGAATGTGGAGGAGGTCCCTATCCCAATGTGAAGTTACAAACTCCCAAAGTTAATCAGATCCCACCCCGTCTTTTGCACTAAAATAGGGTCAAAAAAATCCTCCAATTACTATATTATAATTTTTTAATAAATCGACAGCCTGCAGTCTAAGAAATGTTCTCTAACTCACATATTTAAAAAATAATCGGCGATGTGACACATTCATTGAAAGATTTTAAAATAAGTGAAGCGAATCCTGTGGGCAGGACTATCCCCTGACTGCAGAAACTATTCAGTTTTGCACATGCAAAACCCCAAAGAGATGCAGGTTACTGACGCTCGCAGCGGCTACACTGAGGCACAGAATGGGCCAGTATTCCTGGACAACGCCCTTAATGTTTGAAAGTAAACTTACCCCCAAGTGTCTTGAAACCAACGCAGCGCCCACCAGCTAACTCTGATCTGCCACTTCCCGTTTGCGATCCTACATATAAAGGCTAGATGATTCACCCGTTTGTCTTAAACCAATCCCTGCAAGGTTTATAAAAGTTATCTTCCGCCCTCATCAGCTGTAGAAATACTCATTCCAAACCTTTGATCAAGGATCTAACTCTAATGTGACAGGTTCATAGCTCCTTGAAAGTGGAGTCACAGGTGGACAGAGTGGTGAAGAAGGCATTCGGCATGCTTGGATTCATCCGTCAGAACATTGAATACAGGGGTTGGAATGTCTTGTTGAAGTTGTACAAGACATTGGTAAGACCACACTTGGAATACTGTGTACAGTTCTGGTCACCCTATTATAGAAAGGATATTATTAAACTAGAAAGAGTGCAGAAAAGATTTACTAGGATGCTACCAGGACTTGAGGGATTGAGTTATAAAGAAAGGTTGGATAGACTGGGACTTTTTTCTCTGGAACGTAGGAGGCTGAGGGGTGATCTTATAGAGGTTTATAAAATAATGAGGGGCACAGATCAGCTAGATAGTCAATATATTTTCCCAAAGGCCGGGGAGTCTAAAACTAGAGGGCATAGGTTTAAGGTGAGAGGGAGAGATACAAAAGTGTTCAGAGGGGCAATTTTTTCACAGAGGGTGGTGAGTGTCTGGAAGAAGCTGCCAGAGGTAGTAGTAGAGGCGAGTACAACTGTGTCTTTTAAAAGCATTTAGACAGTTACATGAGTACGATGGGTATAGAGGGATATGGGCCAAATGCGGGCAATTGGGATTAGCTTAGGGGTTTAAAAACAAAGGGCAGCATGGACAAGTTGGGCCAAAGGGCCTGTTTCCATGCTGTAAACCTCTATGACTCTATGAATAAACAACTTCTCCATGTCAGGAAGCGGGATACACCTGATGTTTAACAAGAATGCCACCGACCCAAAGATTGAAGGAGCTGCGGATAGTGAGGGGGGTTGCCAGATGAGACAGTAGGATGCAGATGGGCGGAGAAATGGCAAATAGAATTTAATCAGGACAAATGTGACCTTTTAGAACATAGAACATAGAAAGCCACAGCACAAACAGGCCCTTCGGCCCACAAGTTGCGCCGATCACATCCCCACCTCTAGGCCTATCTATAGCCCTCAATCCCATTAAATCCCATGTACTCATCCAGAAGTCTCTTAAAAGACCCCAACGAGTTTGCCTCCACCACCACCGACGTCAGCCGATTCCACTCACCCACCACCCTCTGAGTGAAAAACTTACCCCTGACATCTCCTCTGTACCTACCCCCCAGCACCTTAAACCTGTGTCCTCTCATAGCAACCATTTCAGCCCTTGGAAATAGCCTCTGAGAGTCTACCCTATCCAGACCTCTCAACATCTTGTAAACCTCTATCAGGTCACCTCTCATCCTTCGTCTCTCCAGGGAGAAGAGACCAAGCTCCCTCAACCTATCCTCATAAGGCATGCCCCCCAATCCAGGCAACATCCTTATAAATCTCCTCTGCACCCTTTCAATGGCTTCAACATCTTTCCTGTAATGAGGTGACCAGAACTGCGCGCAGTACTCCAAGTGGGGTCTAACCAGGGTCCTATAAAGCTGCAGCATTATCTCCCGACTCCTAAACTCAATCCCTCGATTAATGAAGGCCAGTACGCCGTACGCCTTCTTGACCGCATCCTCCACCTGCGAGGCCGATTTAAGAGTCCTATGGACCCGGACCCCAAGGTCCTTCTGATCCTCTACACTGCTAAGAATGGTACCCTTCATATTATACTGCTGCTTCATCCCTTTGGATCTGCCAAAATGGATCACCACACACTTATCCGGGTTGAAGTCCATCTGCCACTTCTCCGCCCAGTCTTGCATTCTATCTATGTCTCGCTGCAACTTCTGACATCCCTCCAAACTATCCACAACACCACCTACCTTGGTGTCGTCAGCAAACTTACCAACCCATCCCTCCACTTCCTCATCCAGGTCATTTATGAAAATGACAAACAGCAAGGGTCCCAGAACAGATCCCTGGGGCACTCCACTGGTCACTGACCTCCATGCAGAGAAAGACCCCTCCACAGCCACTCTCTGCCTTCTGCAGGCAAGCCAGTTCTGGATCCACAAGGCAACAGCCCCTTGGATCCCATACCCTCTCACTTTCTCAAGAAGTCTTGCATGGGGGACCTTATCGAACGCCTTGCTGAAGTCCATATAGACCACATCCACCGCTCTTCCTTCGTCAATGTGTTTGGTCACATTTTCAAAGAACTCAACCAGGCTCGTAAGGCACGACCTGCCCTTGACAAAGCCGTGCTGACTACTTTTGATCATACTAAACTTCTCTAGATGATCATAAATCCTGTCTCTCAGGATCCTCTCCATCAACTTACCAACCACTGAGGTTAGACTCACCGGTCGGTAATTTCCTGGGCTGTCCCTGTTCCCTTTCTTGAATATAGGGACCACATCTGCAATCCTCCAATCCTCCGGAACCTCTCCCGTCTCCATCGATGATGCAAAGATCATCGCCAAAGGCTCCGCAATCTCCTCCCTCGCCTCCCACAGTAACCTGGGGTACATCCCATCCGGTCCCGGCGACTTACCAACCTTGATGCCATTCAATAGTTCCAACACATCCTCTTTCTTTATGTCCACATGCTCGATCCTTTCTGTCCACCGCAAACCAGCAGTACAACCACCCAGATCCCTTTCCACCGTGAATACCGAGGTAAAGTATTCATTAAGCAGCTCCGCCATTTCTAACGGTTCCGCACAAACTTTTCCCCCTTCACCTTTTAAGGGTCCTATGCCTTCACATCTCATCCTTTTACTCTTGACATATTTGTAGAAAGCCTTGGGATTCTCCTTAATCTTACCCGCCAAGGCCTTCTCATGACCCCTTCTTGCTCTCCTAATTTCCTTCTTAAGCTGCTTCCTACATCCCGTATACTCCTCTATATCCTTAACACCTCCTTTTAGAAGGTCTACTGCAGCAGGGAAGTATACAGTAAATGGCAGAACTCTTAGAAGCATTAACATACACAGGGATCTAGGCGTACAGGTCTATAGTTCCCTGAAAGTGGCAACACCAGTAGATAAGGTGGGCAAGAAGGCAAATGGCATGCTTGCCTTCATTGGTTGAGGAATAGAGTATAAAAATTGGTAAGTCATGTTGCAGCTGTATGGGCAGCACGGTGGCACAGTGATTCGCACTGCTGTCTCACAGTGCCAGGAATCTGGGTTCAATTCCGACCTCAGGTCACTGTCTGTGTGGAGTTTGCACATTCTCCGTGTTTGCTTGGGTTTCCTCCGGGCGCTCCAGTTTCCTCCCACAGTCCAAAGATGTGCTGGTTGAGTGGATTGGTCATGCTAAATTGCCCCTTAGTGTGGGGAGATTAAAAGGGGAAAATATGTGGGGTTACGGAGATAGGATCTGGATGGAATTGTGGTCGGCGCATACTCTATGGGTCGAATAGCCTCCTTCTGCACTGTGGGGATTCTGTGAACTTTAGTTAGGCCATATTTGGAATATTGCATACAGTTCTGGTTGCCACACGACCAGAAGGATGTGGAAGCTTTGGAGAGGGTACAGAAAAAGTTTATCTGGGTATTGCCTATTTTGTAGGGTATTAGCTATGAAAAGAGATTGGACCAACTTGGTTTGTTTTGGCTTGAACGTCCGAGGCAGAGGGGGGGGCGACCTGTTAGAAGTTTGCAAAATTATGAGAGGCATGGATAGAGTCTTTTTCCCAGGGTGGAAATGTTAATTACTCGGGGACATAGGTTTAAGATAAAAGGGGGAAAATATTTATAGATGGAAGAAGCAGGTTTTTTAGACAGAACGCGGTGAGTGCCTGGAACATACTACCAGAGGAAGTGTTAGAAGCAGCTACAATAGCAATGTTTAAGAGGCATCTTGATAGATATATAAATAGGCATAGAGGCAAAAGGCCTCTCATTCAGAAAGTGTTTTGTGTTTGATGGGTCAAAGGGCCTGTTCCTGTGCTATACGGTTCCTTGTTTTTTGTTTGAAGAGAGGCAAAGTTTGCAGAGGAAATCTTAAAAATTCAATGATTTTATCTTGCAAGACTGGAACTTGTGCAAGTCTTGATTTCACAAGATTATTCATTTGCTGGGTCTCCTGATACTGTCCTGTCCCTTTAAGTGCTGGTCATGATCTTGCTGTAGGTCACGGTCTAAGAGCTCAGAGACCGGACTCCAGCACTTGTTGGGTAGGATGTAAACATCTAATCTGCTCTTGCCATTAATAAGCAGCAATTTGCATCTTATCAGGTACGTCCTGAAATCATGACATTGCCAACTCCCTGCTGTGGAACGTGCCCTCAGTATGCTAGCATATTATTCAGCCCCATAGCTGTGTGTAGCAGCAGTTTCTGCTGTTTGCTGTGCACTGCCTGCATGGTTTTACCACCTTTTTAAAACATCCTTCAATAAAGACAGGTTCAATGAGCAGGAGGCCTTTAAGCTTGTAGTGAGCGACTTTCTGCTCACAGCATAGCCCCAATTTCACATGTTGTCCCGGCCTAGACACCCAAATGGGTATGCACTCCTCTCTAATTAACCATCCGAAGCTTGAATTTTTGATCTTAGATGGCAGGAGCGAGTGAACCACTCACTTTGCGTTCATCCTCCCCCATGTCAAATAATTTGAAACCCAGTCCATGAATTGACATTCGGTTCTCTATTAAATTCTCAGTGGTAATATGTTCCATGAGTCACCACACTCTGGTGCCAGTTCAAGTACACTGAGGGAGAATTTAGCATGGCCAATGCACCCTAGTAAGAGTTTTAACAAGACCAGGTTAAAGTCCAACAGGTTTATTTGGTAGCAAATGCCATTAGTTTTCGGAGCCCTGCTCCTTCATCAGGTGGAGTAGATATCTGCTCACAAGCAAGGCACACAGAGACACAAAATCAAGTTACAGAATATTGATTAGAATGCGAATCTTTACAACTGATCAAGTCTTAAAGATACAGACAATGTGAGTGGAGGGGGCATTAGGGACAGGATAAAGAAATGTGTATTGTCTCCAGCCAGGA
This sequence comes from Mustelus asterias, assembly GCF_964213995.1. Lineage (NCBI taxonomy): Eukaryota > Metazoa > Chordata > Chondrichthyes > Carcharhiniformes > Triakidae > Mustelus > Mustelus asterias. The sequence goes on from NC_135808.1 coordinate 12,341,743, forward strand.
CAGCCAGTGAGATTCTGCAAGTCCAGGAGGCAAGCTGTGGGGGTTACCGATAGTGCGACATGAACCCAAGATCCCGGTTTAGGCTGTCCTCATGTGTGCGGAACTTGGCTATCAGTCTCTGCTCAGCGACTCTGCGCTGTCGTGTCTCGTGAAGTCGTGTGTCAAATGCCCGTTGGCATTCGGTTTCTGATCTTCGGGTAAGCGTTCTCCAAGGCGGCCTTCCCATAGAGGGAATCTATGTGTGGAGCCAGAGGAAATGGGCGAGGTATTAAATGAGTACTTTGTGTCAGTATTCACCAAAGAGAAGGACTTGGTGGATGATGAGTCTGGGAAAGGGTGTGTGGATAGTTTGAATCATGTTGAGATCAAAAAGGAGGAGGTATTGGGGTTCTTGAGAAACATTAAGGTAGACAAGTCCCAGGGCCTGATGGGATATACCCCAGAATACTGAGAGAGGCAAGGGAGGAAATTGCTGGGCCCTTGAGAGAAATCTTTGTATCCTCACTGGCTACAGGGAAGGTCCCAGAGGATTGGAGAATAGCCAATGCTGTTCCATTGTTTAAGAAGGGTAGCAAGAATAATCCAGGTAATTACAGGCCGGTGAGCCTGATGTCAGTGGGAGACTTCGACCCCGATGAGGAAGAGGTCCATGATCTCGCTCCCATAACTCGGAGCGGGACATTACAGAATCCCACTGCCCGATATAGACCCTTCACCCCAGGAGAAAGACAACAAGTTTTGGCATCCCTGGGAAGGCTCCAGTTACATTTGCAGGATATACACCAGTTGGTACGGGCCGCTTGCCCACAGGATAAGTGGAGACTGAGTGACGGAGCGGGTAACGCGCCAACCAATTGGTCCAGAATTACCAATATTAAAGAACACAGGGGTGAAGGAGCCTCCGAATCTCTTTAGAGTATACCAAGAATGTTCGGCAATGCCCGAAGCTACCCAAACAGATAGAGCCTTTTTGCAAGCATTTAAAGACGGGCGGTCGCCAGCTCACCAAAAAATCCTTAAAATGGGATACCCAGAACTATGATGAATTAGTAGAATGGGCATCTGGAATTAGAGACGGACCAGATGAGAAACCATACCCACAAATAAAACAGGAAAATGTTAGTGCAAACAGTGGAGGAGCTAAACCAAAGGGTGCGTGCTACAATTGTGAGAAACTGGGTCACTTTGTCAGGGACTATAGAGCTCCGAAGGGGGGGTAGAAGGAAGGCCCCTACCTGCCAGCTTTGCAATAAGGGGGGCCACACAGAGGGGCAATGAGGGGCAGCCCCCGCGAGTTTGGGTAAGGAGGGTAGAATCTACGTGTCTGCACAATGTGAAATGCTGGTGGACACGGCCATATCTATCATTGGCCTACCCTTACCCATAATGAATAAAATGATTGATGTAAAAGGAATTAACAGACAGAAGACCCCTGCCTACTAAAGAGAAACAAGACAAAGAAGATAGGAGTATTGTTGATATATCAGTTAGCTGGACTAATTGAGCAAGTAGTCGCCTCTACTAAAAGGTGGAGTGAAAATAAAGAAAAGATTAGAGGGTTAGAATCCAGAGTAAGGGAACTGGAGAAACAAAACCATGTGTTAGAAGAAAAACAATGGAGAGGGGAAACTGTCCCTCTACTTCCGTATGAGTCCACACAACAGGCACCAATCACTCCTCCAGAGGAGTGGGAAGCGCTAGAACACAACTTAGCGCCAGTAACCCGGGGGGGGAACAGATGCGCAGCCAAAAGCAAATTATAAACCCCTCACCCATTTTAAAGCAGAGATTCAGAGGGTATTAGGGAATGCTCCCACTAACTGGAGCAGAATTACCACAACAAAACAGTTAAGAGGGGGAATAATGCACGTAGAAGAGGGATCAGTGCATGTAATAATGAGGGGAACCCTAAACCTTGGAAGGACCATGTGCTCTTTCCTTTGTCTTGAAGTCAAAATTATAAGAGAGTTAGTTGAGAAATTAGGAGAAGAAAATAAGTAATTTTGTAGAGAAGTAGAAAAGCAGGAACAGAAGAATGAACTGAATATATTGTCTATGAGTCAGTTCAAAGTAAAGCAAGTTAGTGAAATGAATCATAGTTCTGATTACTCCCAAGTTCCAGCAGGAGATTAGTCAATTAAAACCTCAGTTGTCAATGCAGATAAGGATGTTGTCGTTAAGTATTTTTAATCTGCATTTGTTGCCAAACATTGCGAAACTTTGTAACATCATGAATTGTTGGAACTTGTGTTGCCATCAACTGGCCATCAGTCCTTTTACTAGTTCTAAATAACATTTGGAAATTCAAGGCTTGTATTATGTTGTTTTGTTAACATGCAACATATCGTCTAATATTGATGATCGTTCTGACCAGCCCATCCAAAGGAAAACCTGACTAATTTCTAGAGACCAACACCAATACAAATTGCCCAGTTAGAATGCAGTATTAAGGTCCACAGAATATAGTGATTTATGTACGTCTGATAGTTTGGTATTCTGTAACTGGTTAAAATTATTACTGCTGTTGGAATTTCATGTGCCAACTATTGTTCAAGGTTTGCCAAATATAAAAACACTGCAAAGCTTAAAACCCAGCCAGTTAAGAATCAAACCAAAACGTTTCTAATCAATTAACTAGTATGTATTGTACCTACTTTGATTTTGATTTGGCGTCTGTTGTTTTCCTAGAGTGCGGAGGTTTTGAGCTGGAGCTCAGTTTAAAAATGGAAACGGCTTAAATTAAAAGGGTTTGGATATCACAGTTATAGAACATAGAACATAGAACATTACAGCGCAGTACAGGCCCTTCGGCCCTCGATGTTGCACCGACCAGTGGTACCAATCTAAAGCCCCTCTAATCTACACTATTCCAATATCATCCATATGTTTATCCAATAACCACTTGAACGCTCTCAACGTTGACGAGTCCACAACTGCTGCAGGCAGGGCATTCCACGCCCTTACTACTCTCTGAGTAAAGAACCTACCTCTAACATCTGTCCTATATCTCTCACCCCTCAATTTAAAGCTATGTCCCCTCGTGCTGGCCAACACCATCCGAGGAAAAAGGCTCTCACTATCCACCCTATCTAATCCTCTGATCATCTTGTATGCCTCTATTAAGTCACCTCTTAACCTTCTTCTCTCTAACGAAAACAACCTCAAGCCCCTCAGCCTTTCCTCATACGATTTTCCCACCATACCAGGCAACATCCTGGTAAATCTCCTCTGCACCCTTTCCAACACTTCCACATCTTTCCTATAATACGGTGACCAGAACAGTACGCAATACTCCAAATGCGGCCGCACCAGAGTTTTGTACAGTTGCAGCATGACCTCCTGGCTCCGAAACTCAATCCCTCTACCAATAAAAGCTAACACACGTACGCCTTCTTAACAACTCTATCAACCTGGGGGCCAACTTTCAGGGATCTATGCACGTGGACACCCAGATCCCTCTGTTCATCCACACTACCAAGTATCTTGCCATTAGCCCAGTACTCTGTATTCCTGTTACTCCTTCCAAAGTGAATCACCTCACACTTTTCCGCATTATACTCCATTTGCCACCTCTCAGCCCAGCTCTGCAGCTTATCTATGTCCCTCTGTAACCTGCTACTTCCCTCCGCACTGTCTACAACTCCACCGACTTTAGTGTCATCCGCAAATTTACTAATCCATCCTTCCACGCCCTCATCCAAGTAATTTATAAAAATGACAAACAGCAGTGGCCCCAAAACAGATCCTTGCGGTACACCACGAGTAACTGAACTCCAGGATGAATATTTCCCATCAACCACCACCCTTTGTTTTCTTACAGCTAGCCAATTCCTGATACAAACCACTAAATCACCCTCAATCCCATGTGTCCGTATTTTCTGCAAAAGCTTACCATGGGGAACCTCATCAAACGCTTTGCTGAAATCCATATACACCACATCAACCACTTTACCCTCATCCACCTCTTTGGTCACCTTCTCAAAGAACTCAATAAGGTTTGTGAGGCACGACCTACCCTTCACAAAACCGTGCTGACTATCCCTAATCAAATTATTCCTTTCTAGGTGATTATAAATCCTATCTCTTATGATCCTTTCCAATAATTTGCCCACAACAGAAGTAAGGCTCACTGGTCTATAATTACCAGGGTTGTCCCTACTCCCCTTCTTGAACAAGGGGACAACATTTGCTATCCTCCAGTCTTCTGGCACTGTTCCTGTAGACAATGACGACACAAAGATCAAAGCCAAAGGCTCTGCAATCTCCTCTCTAGCCTCCCAGAGAATCCTAGGATAAATCCCATCCGGCCCAGGGGACTTATCTATTTTTACCCTTTCCAGAATTGCTAACACCTCCTCCTTATGAACATCAATACCATCCAGTCCAACAGCCTGCATGTCAGTACTCCCCTCAACAACACTGTCCCTCTCCAGTGTGAATACCAACGAAAAATATTCATTTAGTGCCTCTCCTATCTCTTCAGACTCCACGCACAACTTCCCACTCCTGTCCTTGACTGGCCCTAATCTTACCCTAGTCATTCTTTTACTCCTGACATACCTATAGAAAGCTTTAGGGTTTTCCTTGATCCTACCCACCAAAGACTTCTCATGTCCCCTCCTGGCTCTTCTTAACTCTTTCTTTAGGTCCTTCCTGGCTAACTTGTAACTCTCAAGCGCCCGAACTGAGCCTTCACGTCTCATCTTAACATAAGTCTCCTTCTTCCTCTTCACAAGAGATTCAACCTCCTTAGTAAACCACGGTTCCCTCACACGTCTGCTTCCTCCCTGCCTGACAGGTACATATTTATCAAGGACGCATAGTAGCTGTTCCTTGAACAAGTTCCACATTACAATTGTGCCCATCCCCTGCAGTTTCCTTCCCCAACCTATGCCAGCTAGATCTCGCCTGTGTAAAGTAGCATGATACAACTGCCGATCGATTATTATACAGTATAAGCACTGCTATTATTTATATTATATATATTGTGTATTGATAAAAACATAATTCTGTAGGAGAAAAGGCTATGTATTCCAAGCTAAATGTTGGTGCATTTGAATGCACTTCTTTGTAGGTAGGGTAGTGGCATTTTGTGAAGTACTGTAATGCGGCGCTTGCACGCAAACAAATGATCAAATTAGATATCATGTAAGAGTACATCATATAAAGATCGGAGCTGTATGGCATGTGATTTTAATGGGGAAAGCGATGTCTTTTGATAGGATTATATACAAATGAATGGATGTCCAGCTGCAGCCAGTGTAAAGTGTTATTTGATTCACACTAAGCTTTCTATGGAAGGGGGACATGTAATTAAATGTGTAATGCACTAGCTAAAGCCATACAAACATCGGGAAAAATGTGGACAGAGGTATTGCCCACTACACTAATGAGATTAAGGGCCACCACAAACCGGACAACCAGATTAACCCCTTATGAACTAATGACAGGACGGGCGATGCAATTACCAGAAAGCATCATCACAGGTGGGACCGATGTAGGTCCACTAAAAGATAAAATCAGGAGATATGTTTTGGAACTAAGCACCCAACTAAAAGGGACGCGCAAATTGGTAAAGGACAATCAGGAAATAAGAGACACAGAGAGAGAGCTTGAAATGCTCCCTGACGTCCCAACAGCGGGACGTCCGAGTGAAAACACTACCTGACAAGCCGGGGTTTGCACCGAAATGGAATGGGCCATATGAAGTTAAAATTAGTGGAGATACCTGTGCCTGTATTCACATAAGAGGGAAAGGTATATTGAAACATTAGACTCAGTTGAAAGAATATGCTGGAACTAATTGGAAAAATATGTGATATACTCCAATTGCAGATATAACCAGACAACGACTGACCTCCAAGCAAGCTGAACGGGTTCGCGGGAGGTTGCCCGCGGGTGATATAGCCTTTGAACCATTGTATAACGGTCGTGCGGATTATTAGTAAGTGATAAAATGCTTCTCACAACCCTGGCCCTGTTAGCCATAGCGGGAGAGTATAGATGGAATTATGAGGATTTAGGGATGAAGCACAGTGAACATCTCTGGAACAATGACTCTGTCTATTGTATGAACACCTTTGTGTATATGTCGTATCTGTATGCATCGCAATCGAATCTGAGCAAGTGCTGGGTCTGTTCACACATTCCCACGCACGGAGGAAAGGGAGGAAATCCTTCATTCCCTATCCCTTTATCAGCTCTGGAAATAATAGAATGGATTTTAAATCAGAATGGAACACCTTTAAGAAACATTACCAATCCAGCTCTGACAGATCAGATTCCCCACCCTCAACAAAGGGGATCTATCTGCCTGACAAGAAATGGAACCATACCAGTTGGCCGTAGCACTAATGATGCGTGGGCCATGGTACAACAGGTCACAATCCAGTGCCCCACAGCCACTGTCCCAGTTAGCCTCTCCTCGGCTTATGTAAGCGAGATGACTGCATATAATGGGACCTATTTTGTCTGTGGAAACAATGCCTATCCGTGGCTTCCCTGGAATTGGGCAGGATCGTGTTATTTGGCATATGTGGTGCCCTATATTCACCATTACACTGACTTACGGGACCACTCTGAGATACACCTGCTTAGGGCTAAGCGAGCTATTCGTGAGACAGAACGATTCTTCATGATAGCCTACCCACTTTATGGGAAGGCAAAAGCAGCACAGGAACTTATACGGATAGCCTCGACCCTGGAGAGAATTGCAAATGAGACTAAAGATGGGTTCGAGGAGGTGAGCACGGCCGTCTCTGAAATATCAGCAGAGGTCGTAGCTATTCGGACTGTGGCATTACAGAACCGATTGGCAGTGCCAGCCTCCCATGTGCATGAGAAACATGTGCTGTAGTTGGCTCCGAATGCTGTACATATATTCCCGATGCTTCGGAGAATAGAACTCACTTGGCAGATCATATTAAACACGTGGCGACAACAATACAGGATGAGGGGAACCAATATCATAACTATAACCCTCCGGGATGGCTGGGGCAATGGTTTGGGGTCGTGGGGTTCATACCTGATGCGTGGATTGATTGTAATCCTTGTAATTGTAATTGCTTGCTGTGTTTGTATGGCATTATTGAAGGCCTGTTGTAAAACGGTAACAGCGCGGATTATGCCGGCCGCAAGTGTACAGGCAGAGGGGGCAGACCTCCTGACAAAGGAGCTAGGCCCATTTGCTGAATTGGTCATGAGGCCATGTTTGGACCTGGCCCGACCAAAAGGGGGGAATGAAGACGGGAATGGGTTAATGAACTTTGTAACACTTAAGATTGGTGCAAAGCATTGAAACCCAGACTTTGTAATATTTAGAGATTTGTGAGAAACATTGTAGAGCTCATTGTTTTCCTGTCTGTAGAGCTTGTTTTCGTGTATCCAAACAGATAAGAGAAGCAGCTGCTGTGTACAAGCTCATGATTTTCCCAGCTAATTGTGTTCAGGAATGTGGCTAACCCAGCTAGCAGAAGCTAAGCTAGAATCCATTTTGTGTTCTTTTATATTATCTACTTTGCTGTTTAACATGGTGGAGCTGACATGCATGCCTTCCGTGATCGTATAATAATAGATTCATATATATTCATTATATACTATTCATCCTTGCTGATATAAATTGTTATATAGGCCCCTGTATTTCAGTTAACTTGTTTGTGCCAACTTATAATCTAAACAAACCGCGGGTGTCCACATAGAGGCGACAAAACAGACAGCCTTGAGGTGGCCATGATTACATGGACTACACGAGGGACGGAATCGCTGAGGCAGCAATAATCGTGAGAAAATGCAGACGTGACCAGGGGCGAAAATATATGTATAAATATTTGATCTTAACCTGTATTCGGCGAGAAGTCTGGAGACCGTGTTAGGAATCGGACTTCCCCCACAAGCTTGTGAAAATAAACTACTGTACTTTGACTCACGACTAGTCTTAGAGGTATTATTTACCGACAACACTATCTAATCCTCTGATAATCTTGTATGCCTCTATTAAGTCACCTCTTAACCTTCTTCTCTCTAACGAAAACAGCCTCAAGTCCCTCAGCCTTTCCTCATAAGACCTTCCCACTATACCAGGCAACATCCTGGTAAATCTCCTCTGCACCCTTTCCAATGCTTCCACATCCTTCCTATAATGCGGCGACCAGAACTGTACGCAATACTCCAAGTGCGGCCGCACCAGAGATTTGTACAGCTGCAACATGTCCTCATGGCTCCGAAACTCAATCCCTCTACCAATAAAAGCTAACACACCGTACGCCTTCTTAACAACCCTATCAACCTGGGTGCCAACTTTCAGGGATCTATGCACATGGACACCGAGACCTCTCTGCTCATCCACACTACCAAGTATCTTACCATTAGCCCAGTACTCTGTATTCCTGTTACTCCTTCCAAAGTGAATCACCTCACACTTTTCCACATTAAACTCCATTTGCCACCTCTCAGCCCAGCTCTGCAGCTTATCTATGTCCCTCTGTAACCTGCAACATCCTTCCGCACTGTCCACAACTCCACCGAGTTTAGTGTCATCCGCAAATTTACTAACCCATCCTTCTACGCCCTCATCCAGGTCATTTATAAAAATGACAAACAGCAGTGGCCCCAAAACAGATCCTTGCAGTACACCACCAGTAACTGAACTCCAGGATGAACATTTCCCATCAACCACCACCCTCTGTCTTCTTACAGCTAGCCACTTTCTGATCCAAAGCGCTAAATCACCCTCAATCCCATGCACTGTGGGGAACCTTATCAAACGCTTTGCTGAAATCCATATACACCACATCAGCTGCTTTACCCTCATCCACCTCTGGTCACCTTCTCAAAGAACTCAATAAGGTTTGTGAGGCACGACCTACCCTTCACAAAACCGTGTTGACTATCCCTAATCAAATTATTCCTTTCTGGATGATTATAAATCCTATCTCTTATAATCCTTTCCAAAACTTTGCCCACAACGAAGTAAGGCTCACTGGTCTATAATTACCAGGGTTATCTCTACTCCCCTTCTTGAACAAGGGGACAACATTTGCTATCCTCCAGTCTTCTGGCACTATTCCTGTAGACAATGACAACATAAAGATCAGAGCCAAAGGCTCTGCAATCTCCTCCCTAGCCTCCCAGAGAATCCTAGGATAAATCCCATCTGGCCCAGGGGACTTATCTATTTTCACACTTTCCAGAATTGCTAACACCTCCTCCTTAGGAACCTCAATCCCGTCTAGTTCAATAGCCTGTATCTCAGTATTCTCCTTGACAACATTGTCTTTTTCCTACGTGAATACTGACGAAAAATATTTCATTTAGCGCCTCTCCTATCTCTTCGAAAGAGGCTATAGATTGGGAACAGTTGATACTGGGTTCTAGATTGGGAAAGGTGGATACTGTGTTATAGATTGGGAAAGGTGGATACTGGGTTATAGATTGGGAAAGACAGGAACTGGGTTATAGATTGGGTCGGTGGATACTGGGTTATAGATTGGGAATGTTGGATACTGGGTTATAGATTGGGAACGTTGGATAATGGGTTATAGATTGGGAAAGGCGGGAACATGGTTATAGATTGGGAATGGTGGGAACTGGGTTATAGATTGGGAAAGGCGGGAACATGGTTATAAATTGGGAGTGATGGGAACTGGGTTATAGATTGGGAAAGGCGGGAACTGGGTTATAGATTGGGAAGGGGGGACCCTGGGTTATGGCACACTTGCCATGACTAATCCACCTAACCTACACACTTTGGGAGATTACAGAGCAATTTAGCAATCCACCAAACCCACACATCTTTGGACTGTGGGAGGAAACCGGAGCAGCCGGAGGAAACCCACACAGACATGGGGAGAACGTGTAAACTCCACACAGACAGTGACCCGAGGCCGGAATTGAGCCCGGGTTCCTGGCGCTGTGAGGCAGCAGTGTTAACTATTTTGCCACATTTTTATTTGATCACACCTTTCGTGACCTCAGGCATTCTGAAAGTGATTTGCAACTGTCAAAGTGTTTTTGAGGTGTGGCCCTGTTGTAATGGAGCTCACTGCCAGGTAATTTGTGAATGTCAGGATCCCATTCACAGCAATGGACCCATTTCTTCTAAATTGGCCCAATCCTACAAAACAAGTGGCTACACGTTAAACGTACTTTATTCACTGTAAAGTGCTTTGGAACATGTTGCAGTTGCGAAAAGCATAATTAAATGTGAGCTCTTCCCTGAAACCTTTTGGTTTTCTCCCAGGCCCTCAGTTTTAATGAATTCTCATAGAGTCATAGAATTTTGCAATGCAAAAGGAGGCCCCTTTGGCCCATCGAATACTGTTCCAGATATGAAACTGGGCTCTTCTTCCACCACCTTCAACCAAGGGGAATAGACAGTCACCAGATATCTCTTCCCTACTTCCTGAACCTGATCCTAAGACTGTACTTTCCCTCCCCCTCCCTTTCCCCCTCCACCCCAGTGATAAGTTCCTCTGTGTCAGAACAACCTGGTGTTGTTAAATGTCTTACTGTCAGAACACTACCCACTGCGACTGCCCTCCCTTACACTGTGCCGATCAAATTTCTGCTCCGCCTGTTTATGTTTTAGTAATATAATCTCCATGTTACACAGATGTATAATCCTGTGAATATTTGTCAATTTAACCCACAAATGTATGCCGTTCATGTACATTTATTGAAATGGTCACATACAAAAAAATGACATGAATAATACCCTTTCCTGCATGTTATTAGCCCATCATAGAATCCTGACAATGCAGAAGGAGGCCATTCGGTCCATTGAGTCTGAACTGACTCTGACACAGCACCTCACCCAGGCTCTATCCCTGTAACCCCACTCGTCCCAGTGGTTCCCGGAGTGACCAGGCTGGCCAGACACTGGATTTTGTACCAAAGTAACTAATTTCTGCCTTTAAGCTCTAGTGGAGAAGTGACAGGTACCCCAGACTGGCACAGGGGCCTTTCCCGTGCGGTCATCCTAGGCAGAGTATGGTTCAGAATGCGGAGCTGCTCTCAATGATTCCTGTGGACCCAGGGGACGGCTGAAGAATGGGCTGCCCCTATCACGGTGCTGCCCTCGTGACATTCTCCTCCCAGAGTGCACCTTTAAAGCACAGAAACCCACTTGGACATTCTGTTTGATTCAGAAATCCACTGCACAGTGAGTAGCTAAACTTCAATCAGAGGTTGGTCGCTGGACAAAAATGTTTTGATTTGATTTATTATTGTCACATGTATTAGTATACAGTGAAAAGTATTGTTTCTTGCACGCGATACAGACAAAACATGCCATTCAAAGAAAAGGAAAGGAGAAAGTGCAGAATATAGTGTTACAGTTACAGGTAGGTACAGATTATGTGATAGGACCATTTAAAAGTCTGATGACAGCAAAGAAGAAGCTGTTCTTGAGTCAGTTAGCAGGTTCTTTCACACTTTTATATCTTTTTCCCAACTAAGAACCAGCCTCCCACCCATTGACTCTGTCTACACTTCCCGCTGCCTCGGAAAAGCAGCCAACATAATTAAGGACCCCACCCACATTCTCTCTTCCACCTTCTTCCGTCGGGAAAATGATACAAAAGTCTGAGGGCACATACCAACCGACTCAAGAATGGCTTCTTCCCTGCTGCCATCAAACTTTTGAATGGAATTACCTCGCATTAAGTTGATCTTTCTCTACACCCTAGCTATGACTGTAACACTACATTCTCCACTCTCTTGTTTCCTTCTCTATGTATGGTACGCTTTGTCTGTATAGTGCACAAGAAACAATATTTTTCACTGTATGTTAATACATGTTGTGGAGATGCCGGTGTTGGACTGGGGTAAACACAGTAAGAAGTCTCACAACACCAGGTTAAAGTCCAATAGGTTTATTTGTTAGCACAAGCCACTAGCTTTCGGAGCTCTGCCCCTTCATCAGGTGAGTGGGAGTTCAGTTCTGTTCACAAACAGGGCATATAAAGACACAAACTCAATTTACAAAATAATGGTTGGAATGCAGGTAATCAAGTCCTAAAGGTACAGACAATGTGAGTGGAGAGAGGGTAAAGTACAGGTTAAAGAGATGTGTATTGTCTCCAGCCAGGACAGTTCGTGAGATTTTGCAAGCCGATCACATTGTGGGGGTTACAGATAGTGTGACATGAACCCAAGATCCTGGTTGAGGCCGTCCTCATGTGTGCGGAACTTGACTATCAGTCTCTGCTCAGCGACTCTGCGTTGTTGTGTGTCGTGAAGGCCACCTTGGAGAACGCTTACCCGAAGATCAGAGGCCGAAAGCCCGTGACCGCTGAAGTGTTCCCCGACAGGAAAAGAACACTCTTACCTGGTGATTGTCGAGTGGTGTTCATTCATCCGTTGTCGTAGCATCTGCATGGTCTCCCCAATGTACCATGCCTCGGGACATCCTTTCCTGCAGCGTATCAGGTAGACAATGTTGGCCGAGTTGCAAGTGTGTGTACCGTGTACCTGGTGGATGGTATTCTCATGTGAGATGATGGCATCCGTGTCGATGATCCGGCATGTCTTGCAGAGGTTACTGTGGCAGGGCTGTGTGGTGTCGCGGTCACTGTTCTCCTGAAGGCTGGGTAGTTTGCTGCGGATAATGGTCTGTTTGAGGTTGTGCGGTTGTTTGAAGGCAAGAAGTCGGGGTGTGGGGATGGCCTTGGCGAGATGTTTGTCTTCATCAATGACATTTTGAAGGCTCTGGAAAAGATGTCGTAGCTTCTCCACTCCGGGGAAGTACTGGACGACGAAGGGTACTCTGTTCGCCGTGTCCCGTGTTTGTCTTCTGAGGAGGTCGGTGCGGTTTTTCGCTGTGGCGCGTCGGAACTGTCGATTGATGAGTCGAGCGCCATATCCTGTTATTATGAGGGTGTCTATCAGCATCTGGAGATGTCTGTCGTGATCCTCCTCATCCGAGCAGATCCTGTGTATACGGAGGGCTTGTCCGTAGGGGATGGCTTCTTTAACGTGCTTAGGTTGGAAGCTGGAGAAGTGGAGCATCATGAAGTTATCCGTGGGCTTGCGGTATAGTGAGGTGCTGAGGTGACCGTCCTTGATGGAGATGCGTGTGTCCAAGAATGCATCCGATACTGGAGAGTAGTCCATGGTGAGTCTGATGGTCGGATGGAACTTGTCGATGTCATCATATAGTTGTTTCAGTGATTGTTCACCATGAGTCCAGCTTTTGTCACGACACTACAGACTTCCTACAGAAACTCGGCACACATGGAGCCATTGAACCAGGAGCCCTCCTCGTCACAATGGATGTCTCGGCACTCTACACCAGCATCCCCCACGATGATGGCATTGCTGCAACTGCCTCAGTACTCCACGCCAACATGCCAGTCTCCAGATGCAATTTTACAACTCATCCGCTTCATCCTGGACCACAATATCTTCACCTTCAACAACCAGTTCTTCATCCAAACACACGGAACAGCCATGGGGACCCAATTCGCACCTCAATATGCCAACATCATCATGCACAGGTTCGAACAAGACTTCTTCACCGCACAGGACCTTCAACCGATGCTATACACTAGATACATCGATGACATTTTCTTCCTTTGGACTCATGGTGAACAATCACTGAAACAACTCTATGATGACATCAACAAGTTCCATCCCACCATCAGACTCACCATGGACTTCTCTCCGGAATCGGTTGCATTCTTGGACACATGCATCTCTATCAAGGACGGTCACCTCAGCACCTCACTGTACCGCAAGCCCACAGATAACCTCATGATGCTCCACTTCTCCAGTTTCCACCCTCAACACGTTAAAGAAGCCATCCCCTACGGACAAGCCCTCCGTATACACAGGATCTACTCAGATGAGGAGGATCGCAACAGACACCTCCAGACGCTAAAAGATGCCCTCATAAGAACAGGATATGGGACTCGACTCAACGATTGACAGTTCCAACGTGCCAGAGTGAAAAACCACACCGACCTCCTCAGAAGACAAACACGGGACACAATGGACAGAGTACCCTTCGTCGTCCAGTACTTCCCCGGAGCGGAGAAGCTACGACATCTTCTCCGGAGCCTTCAACATGTCATTGATGAAGACGAACATCTTGTCAAGACCATCCCCATACCCCCACTTCTTGCCTTCAAACAACCGCACAACCTCAAACAGACCATTGTCGACAGCAAACTACCCAGCCTTCAGGAGAACAGTGACCACGACGTCACCACGACGTCACACAACCCTGCCACAGCAACCTCTGCAAGACATGCCGGATCATCGACACGGATGCCATCTCACGTGAGAACACCATCCACCAGGTACACGGTACCTACTCTTGCGACTCGGCCAACGTTGTCTACCTGATACGCTGCAGGGAAGGATGTCCTGAGGCATGGTACATTGGGGAGACCATGCAGACACTATGACAATGGATGAATGAACACCATTCGACAATCACCAGGCAAGAGTGTTCTCTTCCTGTTGGGGAACACTTCAGAGGTCACGGGCATTCACCCTCTGATCTTCGGGTAAGCATTCTCCAAGGTGGCCTTCACGACACATGACAATGCACAGTCGCTGAGCAGAGACTGATAGCCAAGTTCCGCACACATGAGGACGGCCTCAACCAGGATCTTGGGTTCATGTCACACTATCTGTAACCCCCACAACTTGACTGGGCTTGCAAAATCTCACGAACTGTCCTGGCTGGAGACAATACACATCTCTTTAACCTGTGCTTAACCCTCTCTCCACTCACATTGTCTGTACCTTTAAGACTTGATTATGTGTAAAGACTCGCATTCCAACCATTACCTTGTAAATTGAGTTTGTGTCTGTGTATGGCCTGTTTGTGAACACAAGTCCTCACTCACCTGAAGAAGGAGCTTGAGGCTCTGAAAGCTTGTGCTGCCAAATAAACCTGTTGGACTTTAACCTGGTGTTGTGAGACTTCTTACTGAACAAATGCTGGCCCAGCTAATGACGCCCACACTCCATGAACAAACAAATATTTTTTTTAAAATCCTGTTTTCACCCATTTCCTTCTTCATCTACCCCCAACCAGGCAAGCTCTCCCCTGAGATCAGTTGGAGCTGAATTCACAACTGCCCAAACCTTGGCCCCCATTCATCTCCACAGCAGTTGATTCGCCCTTCAAAACATATTTCCCCATATAAACTCCCACTGCCTCCAATCCCAGTTGTCCTCCCAGTGTGATCCACATTTCTACTGGCTGAAGTCCAAGGGGTTGCACGTTTCCATATACTAGGTGCACGATTAGGTTAGTTATCCATAGCTTAGCTATTCACTTCCAGGTTACTGGAATGTGTTACCTCA
Source organism: Mustelus asterias (assembly GCF_964213995.1). Classification (NCBI taxonomy): domain Eukaryota; kingdom Metazoa; phylum Chordata; class Chondrichthyes; order Carcharhiniformes; family Triakidae; genus Mustelus; species Mustelus asterias. The sequence goes on from NC_135808.1 coordinate 12,357,058, forward strand.
AAGAGTTGGTGGACGCAGAATCAATGGCAACCTTCTGAAGGAATTGGATAAATGCTTAAAAAGTAACATTTTGCAATTCTGTGGCTAAAGGCCAAGGGAGTGGGGCTAATTGGGTAGTTCTACAAAAGAGACAGCACAGGCACAGTGGCGGAATGGCCTCCATCACTGAGATATACAATTAAATCTGGCTGGACCAGATCGGGCTCCATTGAGCTTCATTCTTCCCTGCGGACATTGTCCATTATAGAATCCCTGCAGTGCAAAAGGAGGCTATTCGGCCCATTGAGTCTGCACCGACCACCATCCCACCCAGGTTCTCTCCCCATAACCCCATGCATTTACCCTAGCTAGTCCCTCTGACACTAAGGGGCAATTTAGCATGGTCAACCCACCTAACCAGCACATCTTTGGAGTGTGGGTGGAAACCAGAGCACCGGGAGGAAACCCACGTAGACGCCGGGAGAACATGCAAACTCCAGACAGACAGTGACCCAAGGCCGGAATTGAACGCTATGAAGCAGCAATGCTAACCACTGTGCCGCCTACTTGAGGATATTTCTAAATTTAACTTTACCATGAGCAGCCTGCTTAAGTAAAAGCTAAACACTGCAGATGCTGCAAATCTGAAGTTAAAAATAGAAAAATGCTGCTTAAGTGCTCCCGTCCCATTGACCCACCTTGTTCCTGCACCCTCAATTCTTACAGCAAGTAGAAACGTTTCTTAACTACCAAGTTCGAATCCATCCATGTATTCCTCTCCAAGCCAACAACTCCCCCAAAATTCCTTACCTGACATGTTCCCATTCCACCCTTCCCCATCCATGCACTATATGATGATACTGTGCCTTTAAGAAAGGTATTTTTATCATGTTTCTCTGCAGGATGTTTCAAGCAAGCTCTGGAATTTGTCGGCACCGTGTTGTCTGTAGCCGGTGTCCTACATTGCTAGCGAGGCAGTATAATTGAAGCAATTAGTCAGAACTAATGCAGTGCTCTCTAGTTTGAATGGTCCCTTCGGAGTGCAGACTGGAGCTAGATTGATGTTGATTGACAAGTCAAGTGATAGGAGGTGGGGGGTTTTTTCCACATAAGATTCTAGGGTTTATTTTTGTTTCTCAGTTGCTGCCAGGGGCTGGTGGGAGAAGGCAATGTCACTCGGTCTCTCTCTCCAGAGCCCTTCTGAAAGTTCCACGACTGGGGAGTCTCAGAGAGTTGATCCAACACTCAAAGGACAAATTCACAGCGTGTGCTCAGAAGCTGAAGATTCAGCATCACATGAGCATACTTGCTTTTCGTGCTAAGTCTGGAGAAGAGTGTACGGCTGTGGGATGGTGTTTGACATGGAATATCATAGATAGCTAGCTTTTAAGGATTATACTGTGTCATGTTTAAGGCTTTGTAATTGGTAAAAGTTATGCTAATTCATTTTGTTATATTTTGACTGTGTACTTAAATAAACTTTGTTTGATAAAAGCTCCCTAGTGGGTCACTTGGAGTCACAGAGTGATAGAGGTTTACGGCATGGAAACAGGCCCTTCACCCCATCTTGTCCATGCCACCCTTTTTAACCACTAAGCTAGTCCCAATTGCCCACATTTGGCCCATATCCCTCCATCTTACCCATGTAACTTGAATCATACCTGGAGTATGCGCACTTGTACCAAAATCAAATGTAAAACTTAGGGTCTAGGCTAACTTCATAAAACACCTGGAGTTTCTGACCTGGATCAGAACACCTACCCAAACTCCATTTATCCGGGAGAACTTGCTTCTTGGCCGATAGATGTATCTCTGTGACAGCTGGAGGCCAATTGTCTTAGCCCAGAGCACCTCTTTAACCTGTGATTATCCCTCTCTCCACTCGCATTGTCTGTACCTGTAAAGACTCGCATTCCAACCAGTATCTTGCAATTGAGTCTGTGTCCATATATGCCCTGTTTGTGAACCCAACTCTCCACCCACCTGATGAAGGAGCAACGCTCTGAAAGCTCGTGATACCAAATAAACCTGTTGGATTTTAACCAGGGTGTTGTGAGACTTCTGACTGTGCGCAGAGCAGGAATTCTGGAATTCTTGTGGTCCGTGTTGGGTTCAAACACTTTCACACATTTCATCAATCATAAAGCCACGACTGTATTTTCCGATGTGTTTAGCTCCAATCACACTGCTCACCGATAATAAGGCCAGGAGAACATCCAGTCTGGGACATTTTATTGTAAGGTTTTCAATCAAGTTCCAAAATGGTGAAATCAGATCTTTATTAAACACACAATACAGAGAGTAACACAAACATATACTTAAAAGATCTTACACCTGATAACCACGTTGGAATTCAAACGTGTTCAGTACTTGTATTCAGTATCTGCGGTCTTTATGAAACCAAATACCCATTCAAATTGCCTCTTTATATAGTTCTCTCACCCCTTCTATTTTACAATCCTGCCTTCCATTCTCTTTTATATTTCTGCATGTTACATGGGGTCGTCAGAGGGCTGGTTGATCATCTTTCAAATATTGTGGCGACAATTCTGCGGTGAGTAACTCCTGACACCGACCCCCCCCCCCCCCCCCCCCACCCCCCCGCCTCCCCCCTCCCAAAAGTCTGTCCGCCATCGACAAGGTACAAGTCAGGAGTGTGATGGATACTTTCCTCCTGCCCGGATGAGTGCAGCTCCAACAAAGTTTAAAAAGCTCTACACCATCCAGGGAAAAGCAACCCTTCTGATTCGCCCCCATCTACCACCTCCAACATCCACTGCCTCCAGCACCTAATGCACAGTGGCTGCAGTGTGTACCATCTACAAGATCAGGGGTCTCCAAACTACGGCCCGCAGCGGCCCATGTCCGGCTGGAAGTTTGGAGACCGCTGTACAAGATGGAAACATAGAAAATAGAAACAGGAGTAGGCCATTTGGCCCTTTGAGCCTGCTCCGCCATTCCTTTTGATCATCAAATTCAATATCCTGATCCCACCTTCCTCTCGTATCCCTTGATCCCTTGAGTTCCAAAAGCACAGCTATAGATCCTTCAATGGCACTTTCCAAACTCACGACCACTACCACCTAGCAGGACAAGGGTAGCAGACACTTGGAGCACCACCTGGAGGTCCCCCTCCAAGGCACACACCATCCTAACTTGGAAATATATCGGCCGTTTCTCCACTTCACTGGCTCAAAATCCTCCCTAACAGCACTGTGGGTGTACCTACACCACATGGTCTGCAAAAATTCAGGAAGGCAGCTCACCACCACCTTCTCAATGGGAATTAGAGATGAAGGACAAGTGCTGGCCTAGCCAGTGATGGTTACATCCTGTGAAAAATATTATTTATTTTATTATAATTTCAAAGTAAATTTTATTTACTAGTTACAAGCAGGCTTACATTCACACTGCAATGAAGTTACTGTGAAAATCCCCTAGTCGCCACACTCCGGCGCCTGTTCAGGTACACTGAGGGAGAATTTAGCATGGCTAATGAACCGTAGTTCATTAGCTAGTTGGTTGGACTTTAACCTGGTGTTGTTAGACTTCTTACTGTGTTTACCCCAGTCCAACGCCAGCATCTCCACATAATGAACCCTAACCAGCATGTCTTTCGGACTGTGGGAGGAAACCGGAGCACCTGAAGGCAACCCACGCAGACAAGGGGAGAATTTGCAAACTCCACCCAGGCTAGGAATCGAACCCAGGTCCCTGGCGCCGCGAGGCAGCAGTGCTAACCACTGTGCCACCGTGCCGCCCCTTTTTTGGATTGTACGAGTGGTTTTACAACTATATGAGCCTCCTGTCATTAACCCTTACACTTAGCCTGGCTGGGCACCAGCACCAATGCATGCCAATTTATCTGCGCCAGTGGCTTAGATCATTGGTGGCTCATAAGTCTTTGCAATGGACTGAAACTTGGATCCTTCTGGCTCAAAGGCAGGGAGCTAGCTATGGAACCACAGCAGTTCTGCCTTTTTGTGACATTACACATATACAAATGATACAAAAGTTAAAACATAACACCATAGGACAGTATAACATGAGGGTATGTCCCTCATGAATAGCTTCAATATTCCATAGTTAATCAATTCCTTCCCTTTTGAGAAAACATGATTGCTTAAATCCCTTTACATTAGCTTACCAACAGTATAATTCCTGCTACATACAAGTGCCTTTTTCCCGAACAGGAACTTCCATTATAAATCTATCCTCGCTGCTGTGTCATCCAAACAAACTTAAAAAAATGACACCGGTTATACTTTGCAGATCTAACTGATTTCTCACACTTGGAATAATTAGTTTTCTCATCAGTCTGGGAATATTCAGTCTACAGCAGGTCAATAGAACTCAAGTGCACCCAGTGCAAATAAGTATTGCGTTTGGCCAACAAGAAACACAACATAATGAACAATAATAAACATATAAATGGCTGAAGCCTCACGACCCAGTAATGGACCGTAAATACAGCTCTGCTCACATTATTCAGAGAAATAAAGAAATCGTTTCAGTAAATGTCAACAAATGCAAAGAAATGTTTCATTAACATAATACTTTTTCGTATGAAGTAATAGCTTTCAGTTAAAAAATTAGCAGTCTTCAACAAGCAGACCAAGTTTGCTACGAATCAATGCCTTACAGTTAAAAAAAATAGTAGTCTTCAATAAGGAGATCAGGGTTTTCCACGAACCAACTCTTTTGGCAGAATGTTCTGAGATCCAAGGAGGGTACCATGCAGGTACAGCAGATAATAAAGAAAGCAAATGGAATGTTGGCATTTATAGCTAAAGGAATAGAATATAAAGATAAGGAATTATTGTTGCAACTATACAAGGCATTGGTGAGGCCGCACCTGGAGTATTGTGCTCTGTTTTGGTCCCCTTAATTGAGGAAAGATGTAGTGGCATTGGAGGCAGTTCAGAGGAGGTTCACTAGATTGATTCCAGAGATGAGAGGTTTGTCGTATGAAGAGAGATTGAACAGTTTAGGCCTATACTGTCTGGAATTTAGAAGAATGAGGGGAGATCAAATTGAGGTATACAAGATGATAAAGTGGACATGGAGTGGATGCTTCCTCTTGTGGTGGATTCTAGGAGGAGAGGTCATAGTCTTAGGATAAGGGGTAGCAAATTTAAAACAGAGTTGAGGAGAAACTTCTTCTCACGACGGGTTGTGAATGTGGAATTCACTCGCCCAAAGTGCGGTGGATGCTGGGACAGTGATTAAATTTAAAGAGGAGTTGGACAGATTTTTAATTGGTAATGGGTTGAAGAGTTATGGGGAGAAGGCAGGAAAATGGGGATGAGGAGCATATCAGCCATGATCGAATGGCGGAGTGGACTCAATGGGCCAAATGACCTAATTCTGCTCCGATATCTTATGAACTTATGAACTAGTGCAGGAGGCATCACCGAAAGTCTGGATGGATTCAAGTTGACACCATGAAGAAGTTAACATTTAAGATTGTGAAAAAGAGGATTTGAGAGAATTTGTTTTTCTGGGGTGGAGGGAAGGGGCCGGCGTTTGATGATGGTTGTGTTCCGAGCAAAGCAGGCAGTGGCGTAGCCAGGTTCTAAAGTTAGGAGGAGCGAGCACATAAAAAAGGTGCCACGACGCATGCCAAATAATTTAAAATTCATTATGCATTTTTATTTTGTATTGAAAATCAAAACATAATAAAAACACGTGTTATTTAATTATTTTTCATTTTAAACGTAAAATGAAAACAAAACGAAGCAATATGAAAAAGGTATGAAGCAACTACAACAGCCTCTTTCGTCTAGGCTTCATTCTAGCAAAGTTATCTATTACTTTATTATAATCTACCTCAGTAGCCAACTGTCTTTCAATGGAGACCAAAGCTAACCCAAATCTATCCTCGCCCATTGTAGAACCAAGGTCGGACTTTATGTGTTGGAGCCACCTAAAGGATCATTCCGCAACTGCGCTAGTTATTGGTAAGGTCAGAAAAATGTGGTACAATGTGGACAGGTTAGGATAAATGGAACACATGTATTTGGCGATCATGAATTTTAGTACATTGTTGATGGTCAGTTTCCCGACACTTGAGTTTGCCTTACTGCTAGTGCTCATTATCTCTTTGTACATGTCTTTGAATGAAAGAAACTCTTGTACGATTTCAGTTTGACTATCGATGACGTCTGAGAACGTGTCTGCTAAAAATTCTAACTTGTTCACGTTATCTACGTTGTCAAAATGCTTTGGATCTAAACCACTAAATTTGGAAGCCACATTTTTAAAACGCTCAAATCTTTAACTTGTGCTATTTATAACAGAATCTAAGGACACTTAGTAGGATTCAACTATGAAGTTATTTTGGGCATCAAATATTCCTTCATCCTCTGCAATTTCTTCATGGAATCTTTTTCTTTTACGTTCTCTGTGCTACTTGTATTAATATCACATTTTTGAGCCAACTCGGTTGCTTCATTCTCAATCTGTTTGAATTGAGATTTATACTCATTTCGCATGTTTTTCATATCTTTTTCAAAAAGCTGAATCAAATGAGAAGTCGTTACCAGCTCTGGACTACTTTTCTGTAAATATATGGATAAATTGAAAGCCTTGTCCAGCACTTTACTCCAGAATATAAGAAAAACTAAGAATTTGTAAGTACTGAGCGTTTCCAGTATACCCTTTGCCTCAGCGAGCTGTTTAGGAGTACAGTTTCTTATCTCACCATCCAGAATTCTTTGCAGAGCGACTACTAGTGCTGGTAAATTCTGCAACACTGCCTCTACTGCTGACTTCCTGCACACCCATCTAGTATCACAAAGTTTCTTTAGATTCAGTGCGAAAGATTTGATATGATTGCGTTGTTCTTCTTTCAGTACTGAAAGACGAGGTAAACTGCCAGAAGAAAAGGTATAGACACTTTGTAGAGTTCCAAACAACAACTTGGTTTGAATATTGGAGCTTACTGCATCAATTAGAACCAAATTTAAATTATGTGCACAGCAGTGCCTAAAGAGTGCATTTGGAGCAACTTCCCTAATCTTTGTTTGGAGATTTCACCCGACATGGTGTTTGCTCCATCGTAAGACTGACCGTAACACACAGTTATTGACAGCCCTAAGGTTTTGATTGCTGGAAGAAGAATGTTGAAAAAATCTACAGCCCTTACTCCAGGTAATTCGCTGAATTGTATAAATCATTCCACTGCATCACCGTTTACTGTTACATATCGCAAGGATAAAGAAAATGGATCAGTTCTGCCGATATCAATAGTAGAGTCAACAATTATTGCAAAGTACTTAGCCACCTTGATTTCAGCTATTATCTTTGATAGAACTTGGGCTGATAAGGACTGTATCAGATCATTTTGTATGTCAGGGCTGAGGTATGTTGCATTTCGATCACTCAGTAATAAATGTTGCTCCAGTAATGTATCGTTTTTGGCAAACACCTGAACAAGTTCCAAAAAATTGCCTTAATTTGTACTTGGGGAACCTAAACCTTGATACTCGCTATGACCACGGAATGCCAATCCCTGTTTTCCCAAATAGAGAACCGCATCTATAACACGGGTTCGAATCATCCTATTTTTCTCCATCCCTTTCCTTTCCGCCGTTACAAGGCCAACCAAGACAGTTCTGTCGTTGAACAAATGAAATTTGGTAAGAAAAAGATTTTTCTCTGCTTTTTTGTGACTTTCACTTTCGTCATGTTTTTCAATTTTGTGTGTACCTTTAACAAAAATCTTGCAACCTCGTGATTATCCTCGTGATTGCAATGCCCTCTCGGGAGATTGCATGCCTTCCTCGCTGCCTGAAGTCCCTGCATCCATATCGCATCCCGCGATTGCAGTCCATGGATCGCGGACTTCAGATCTCGGGAAGAGATCTGAGGGGCCCGTGAGGAACACCCCGTTGAAAAGACGCCACTTTTGAAGAATGTGCTCAGGGGGAGCGGTCGCTCCCGCTGCTCCGCCTCTAGCTACGCCACTGGGGACAGGGGGAGTTGTTGGCTGAGACCATGATACGAAAAGAAGCGGCTGAACGGTTCGATACAAATTTGCAAGCAAAGGAGTGCATAGGCTGCTTCCACTGTGAGAAATGAAGATGCAGGAATGGCTCGGGTCTGGGGGGGGGAGCAGGTAGAGGGAGGGCATTCAGCCCATCTAGTCTGCACTGACTTTCTGACCAAGTATCCCACCAAGCCCCCGCCCTCCCATCCCCATCCCTGTAACCCCATGCATTTACCATGGTTAATTCAACTAATCTACACCTCCTCTGACACTGAAGGGCAATTTAGCATGGCCAATCCACTTAACCCGCACGTCTTTGGACTGCGGGAGGAACCCGGAGCACCCGGAGGAAATCCATGCAGACACGGGGAGAATGTGCAGATTCCGCACAGATAGTCACCCAAGCCGGGAATCGAACCTGGGTCCCTGGCTCTGTGAGGCAGCAGTGCTAACCACTGTACCACTGTGCCGCCCACAATACAAATACAAATCACCGGGTGGCAAAAGAGCTGGTTTGTCAGTAAACCGGCATTCTGTAGGGAAACGCAGAAAGGTTTGGTGAACGTTGATCCTCCATTCGAGTCCAAGGGTTTGGGGACATTGTGAATAGCAGCACTGGAAGGAGGGAGGTAGGCAAACTGAGCAGCCAGGCTGCCAAAGATAGGATAGATCAGCTGTGGTTATAGCTTGATAACAACACAATGAGTAGTGTCAGAATAGACCTAACCCTGGTGTAGTAGCAGGGAAAGATAGAGAACTAGTGGCCTAGAGGACGAGTCAGGAAGGGAAGACTAAAGAGGAAGTAACAAGTTTTAAAGTGACGCTAATGGGTGCAATAAATGGTAGACAATGCACTTGCTATTTTCTGATAAGCCACCCTCTTGTTCGCCCCACACATTATAAAAACTCTCAGAACATTCTGCTTCACAGAGTGAAAACGTTTTTTCACAAGTGTGTGAACACTGTATTTAAGAAAGCTCCATAAAATGGTGGTGAAATACCTAAGGCACCTTTCATTGGGAGTCCAGCTCCTGCATATAAGACAGTTTGTCCAGGGTGTCAGTGCACCTAGGTTCAAGCTTTTCTTCACTGCTATGAGTGGTCAGAAACTTCAGCTTTTCTTCACTGGATACAATGTTCAAGGAGTTGGGAGATTTCCTGTTTTGCTCCTGCAGTAAATAAAGACAAAATATTGAATTAAAATGCCTGAAAATAGTTGATTTCTTTAAAAACAAATTATGAGAAGAAGTAACAACAACACTGACTAAAACTTATATATATGATGTGTCTCTTTAATTTAGACTTTCAATCAAGTTTTCCGCTTTTAGACATAGGACTGAATTTTACCGGGAGCCATGTTGTTCGCACTCCCCATCCCTGTCCATCCAACTTACCAAAACCTTTCCAAAGTGGCCAATGCAGAAAAAAAGGCTGGCACGCAGCAATAACATGCTCCAGGCAGATTCAACTTCCCGCGAGCGGGACTTCTGCCCTCGGTGGGACGAACTACTGCCCTCAAGATATATTGACCAATGTGATAGGGCAGCAGCTCCATTAGCCCCTGCAGTGCCAAACCTAGTAGTGGTCACTGCTGGAACTGCAGGGGGGCCCTGGGAAAAAGACGAATGGTTCCCAGGCGAAGGTAAACCCTGGGCTTTTAGCACAGGAAGGTTTCGGGAATCCTCGGAAAGAGGATGGGGGGGCGGGGGGGGGGGGGGGGGGGGGGAGAGGGGGGGAGAGGGGGGGGGAATGGCAGGACAGGTTTTGGAGGTCAAGCGGAAAGCTGCAAAGGGATAAAGAGTGTGCATTATCCTGATGGGGATGGGGTCTGCCACCCAATGTACAGAGGGCACAGCGTTATAGTAGTTAACACTGCTGCCTCACCGCACCAGGGACCTGGGTTCAATTCCGGCCTCAGGTGACTGTCTGTGTGGAGTTTGCACATTCTCCCATGTCTGCGTGGGTTTCCTCCGGGTGCTCCGGTTTCCTCCCACACTCCAAAGTTGTGGAGGTTAGGTGGATTGGCCATGCTAAATTGCTCCCTAATGTGAGGGAGATTGTGGGATTAGGATTGTCGGTGCAGATTCAATGGGCCAAATTGCCTCCTTCTGCACTGTAGGTCACCTCAAGTCAATGCTTTTATTCAATTGGACACCGATCCTCTATTCCACAAGCCTCAACTTAGTTAACCAGCCTTTTATATGGTACTTTGTCAAAGGCTTTCTTAAAATCCACATAGACAATGTCCACTGCATTACTATCGTTCATCTTAATAAACAAGATTTATTTGTCAATTTTTTATTGTAAACCATATCATCCAGGTATTATTATGGGCTATGCAATAATACATGGCATTTAATACATTTAAATCCTCATTATACATGCAATGCCTCCAGTATTTCACCTGTTTTCTGAAGTTTAGGCTCTTGTCAAGAGAGCATTTATTGCAAACTGGTTATCAATTTTTAACTTTCTGGCTTTCAAATCTTTGATATTAGTTCAATTTTGTATGTTTTGTCTACAATGATTTGGGTTAATTTCATTCTGCTTTTAGGTATTAAACACAGCTCAGCATGAGATGATCTTCTTTATCTGTATTTCACTCACATCAAACTCCTTTGCTTGCAGTCAGCACTGTTGAGTGCACCCATTTTGCTTCTTAGAAACTGGAACATGAGCTGGATCAGCTCAGTTGGCTGGACGGTCGGTTTGTGATATGGAGTGGACACCAATAGCGCTGGTTCCATTTGCGCACTGGCTGCGGTTATTCATGAAGGCCCTGCCTTCTAGATCTTGACCCACGCCTGAGGTGTGGTGACCCTCAGTGGTTACCTGGGACTATGGAGACTTTACCTTTGTTCGACCATTTGTGAATTCTCCATAAAAATTATTCTTTCACGACATATCTTCCTTTTCTGACTGCTAAAGGTTCAGGAAGGCTAATTTACAGAAGAGTTCAGAGAAACAGCTATATTTCTAACTCATCACATAACATACTTACTTCCAGTTCGAAGTGATCTGCACTTCCAGTTGTCCCTTTATCCATTTTTCCACCTGTTGATGTGAACATAGAATGAGTTGTGTTGATGAAATAGTGTACTGACTGAGCAAGTTTTTGCAACAATCAGAATATCAGGCTGTAAATTCTTTCCCAAATCACTTTACCCTTTTAATTTCTTACCAGGCAGTGTACCAAGGTTAGAACATAGAACATAGAACAGTACAGCACAGAACAGGCCCTTCGGCCCACGATGTTGTGCCGAGCTTTATCTGAAACCAAGATCAAGCTATCCCACTCCCTATCATCCTGGTGTGCTCCATGTCCCTATCCAATAACCGCTTAAATGGTCCTAAAGTGTCTGACTCCACTATCACGGCAGGCAGTCCATTCCACACCCCAACCACTCTCTGCGTAAAGAACCTATCTCTGATATCCTTCCTATATCTCCCACCATGAACCCGATAGTTATGCCCCCTTGTAATAGCTCCATCCACCCGAGGAAATAGTCTTTGAACCTTCACTCTATCTATCCCCTTCATCATTTTATAAACCTCTATGAAGTCTCCCCTCAGCCTCCTCCGCTCCAGAGAGAACAGCCCTAGCTCCCTCAACCTTTCCTCATAAGACCTACCCTCCAAACCAGGCAGCTTCCTGGTAAATCTGCTCTGCACTCTTTCCAGCGCTTCCACATCCTTCTTATAGTGAGGTGACCAGAACTGCACACAATATTCCAGATGTGGTCTCACCAAGGTCCTGTACAGTTGCAGCATAACCCCACGGTTGCAGCATAACCCCACGGTTTAATGGTAGTTTTAAAACTTTGCTGTCCATTATATTATTGGCCTCTTTATTTTAATGCCCTGCCTAAAGTGACAGACAAAGCCATTTCACAGAAGTGAGAGAGACTGGAGTGTCATTTTAAATCTGGAGACGTTCTCCAGTTTCCTTTTTCCTTCGGCAATCCCTTGGGATACAGGATGATTTGCTTTCACTCTAATTCAGTCGGTCCTGGGTCGGCTGATATATCCAGTGCACAATCTACGGGTCAAGATTGAAGGGCCGGGCAGATGTGTTGTTTGGAGGTTCATGCGCTCTCTCTCTCTCTCTCAGGTCCTCAATTCCACCTCTGCATCTTCCCCACAAAATCTCTCGATGTGTTTGGTGCCTTCCCGAAAGGACCTCTTCCAACTTGGTCGGTCACAAGTCAGGGACTCCCATGAGTCAACAGGGATGTTTGGTTGGTTCAGGAATGCTTTAAGAACATCCCTAAAAAGAGTTTCCTTTGTTGTCCTGGGAGTCTCCTGTCACAACCCTTTTATTGATGATACCAAACTAGGTGGAAAGATATGCTGCGGGGAGGACACAGAAAGATTGCAGAGAAATACAGAGAGACACAGGTTAGGTGATTGAGAAGCAGTGAGAAGAGTGAGTTAGGTGAGTGAGGCAGATGGAGCACGAAGCATAAGGAATTGTGACGTTAGTCCCTCTGGTGGTAAAATAGTAAACATAATATTTTTTCAAAGCTGAGAAACATGTAATTATTAGGGTTTCCTCTGGGTGTTCCGGTTTCCTCCCACACTCCAAAGATGTGTGGGTTAGGTTGTTCGGCCATGTTGAATTGACCCTGGCGTCAGGGGGGTTGGCAGGGTAAATGCGTGGGGTTGTGGGAGTGAGGCCTTGGTGGGGTTGTGATCGGTGTGGACTTGATGGGCCAAATGGCCTCCTTCCTCACTGTAGATTCTATGATTCTACGATCAGGAATTGTGAAGTTAGTCCCTCTGGTGGTAAAATAGGAGCATAATATTTTTTTTAAAGCTGAGAAACATGTAATTATTAACATTCAAAGAGATTTGGGTTTGCTTTACAAGGGACTTGGGACTTGGAAAGATAGCATGCAGGTGCAGCAAGCAATTAAGGTGGCAAATGGCCATTATCACAAGATTGGACTGGAGTACAAGAATGAAGACATCTTGCCACAGTTGTACAGGATGTTTGTGAGATGTGGAATGTGTGCAGTTTTGGTCTTTACATTTCAAAAAGGATATATTTGCATTGGAGGCGATACAGTAAATGTTCACTAAATTGGCCCCTGGGATAAGGGGGTTGTCTGTTGATGAGAGGCTGAGTAAATTGGGCCTATATTCCCTGGAATTTAGAAGATTGAGAGGCAATCTTATTGAAACTTAAAATTTTGAAGGGGCTTGGTATGGTGGATGCGAAGACATTGTGTCCATTGGTTGAGGAATTGAAAACATAAAGGCACATAGTCTCAGGATAAGGGGCTGATCTTTTTAGACTGAGAGGAATTACTTCACTCAAAGGGTTGCAAATCTTTGGAATTTGTTACCCCAGATGGTTGTGGATGCTCCGTAGTTGAAGATGGTTAAGGCTGATCTGAGGTCTTCCAGGGAATGAAGGGATGTTAGAAGCAAATGGGAAAATGGAGTTGAAGCCTAAGATCAGCCATCATTAGACTGGCATGATGGGAAATGTGGTCCATACCTGCTCCTATTTCTTATGTTCTAACCAAGTTCCAAGGAGAAAAGTTCCTTTTGGCATTTGGTACGAGGCATAGGTTGAGATGCTCTGCCACCAGAGCTAGTCTTGAGTGTTAGAGCCATGATGTGGGGCATCTAGGCTTGCAAGAGGATGCTCCAATTGGACGGTCTTTTGTGCCGTCACTTTTGGAGGGTGAAGGCACTGATGGTGATAATTCTCCAGTGCTTTGGGATGCCTTCTGTTCGTTGTCTAAGTGTCTGAAGAAGATAAGAGTGTGGGTCCACTGTTGACAGGTAAACCATGACCTTAGTCTCGGGCTTGAGATCCTGGCCCTCAAAGACTCTTTTCCTCAGATGGCCGAAGGTTGAGCTGGCACATTTCAGGCGATGCTGAATTTTGTCCGCTCTGTCTGCTTTTGTCAAGCGGAGGTTCCAAGTTGCGGAAAATGGTGCATCTCAATCAATGGGGAAGGGCAGCTTTTACGCGGTGAAAGCTGATTGGATGAGGATCTTAGGTTTCCAGGTGTTTAGCAAAAAGCCCATTTTCTCATATGTATCGAATCATAGAATCCTTAAAGTGCAGAATGAGGCCATTCGGCCCATCAAGCCTGCACCGACAACAATCCCACCCAGGCCCCATCTCCGTAACCCCACGTATTTACCCTGCTAATTCCCCTGACACTAAGGAGCAATTTAGCATGGCCAATCCACCTAACCATACATCTTTGGAGTGTGGAAGGAAACCGGAGCACCCAGAGCAAACCCACACAGACACGGGGAGAATTGCAAACACCACACAGTCACCCAAGGCTAGAATTGAACCCGTGTCTCTGGACCTGTGAGGCAGCAATTCTAACCACTGTGTCACCATGCTGCCCCAATAACACTTTCCACTGTATTTATTTTTGTGGGACATGGGCATCGCTTGCTGGCCAGCATTTATTGCCCATCCCTAGTTGCCCGAGGGCAGTTGAGAGTCAACCACATTGCTGTGGCTCTGGAGTCACATGTAGGCCAGACCAAGGAAAAAATGGCAGAATTCTTTCCCTAGTGAGATGGGTTTTTCCAACAATCGACAATGGTCATCAGGAGATTCTTAATTCTAGATTTTTTAAAAATTGAATTCAAATTCCACCACCTGCCGTGGCGGGATTTGAACCCGGGTCCCCAGAACATTAGCTGGATTAATCGTCTTGCGATAATATCACTTTCAGAGGAGTGACAATGACCTGGAGCTCAGTTTCTGCGTGGCCGCAGATACAAACTCCATCTGTGTACTGGTGTTTTATGACCGAGACTGGAGTGATTTTGAATTTGGGCCGAATGTGGAACAAGTTGAACTGTCTCCTGTCTGTACTGTGGATTATCTCAATACTTGTGTCTACTTGTGTCTAGGGCGGCACGGTAGCACAGTGGTTAGCACTGCTGCTTCACAGCTCCAGGGTCCTGAGTTCGATTCCCGGCTCGGGTCACTGTCTGTGTGAAGTTTGCACATTCTCCTCGTGTCTGCGTGGGTTTCCTCCGGGTGCTCCGGTTTCCTCCCACAGTCCAAAGATGTGCGGGTTAGGTTGATTGGCCAGGTTAAAAATTGCCCCTTAGAGTCCTGGGATGTGTAGGTTAGAGGGATTAGCGGGTAAAATATGTGGGGGTAGGGCCTGGGTGGGATTGTGGTCGGTGCAGACTCGATGGGCCGAATGGCCTCCTTCTGCACTGTAGGGTTTCTATGTTTCTATGTTTCTATTTGGTGGGAGTAAAATGGAGAATTGTGCTGGGGTGGTGACACTGCCTTGTTTGGCCCCAATCTTCATTGAGACAGGGAGCGAGATCTTCTGGCTGTTCACACCAGTGGGATCTTCTGGTCTCGCTGACAGTGCACCCTCACCACAGGTTTCCCGGTGGCAATGGGGTAGATTCAATGGGAGATCCCATTGACAGTGGCGGGATCAGAATATTACACCGCTGGTCAATGCTGGGCCGTCTCCCACCACCAAGAAACACACCGCAAGAGGCCAGAGAATCTCGCCTGGGGTATGTGGTCATTCTGTTGCTGAGGGTAAGGGCACGTCAGCCATTGTGGAGTAGGCGGAAGATGAGGACAAATTTCTGAGGGCAGCCGAATTTGTGGGGAATCCGCCATAAACCTTCACTGTTGACAGAGTTAATTACTTTCTGAGGTTGGGGACGGTCATGTATCCATGACTCTCCCTACATTATTTCCTCACTCTCCTAGACTCTCGCTACAGAATGAAACCTGCACATGGGCAAAATAATGTGGACAAGCCAACAGTTGATCACCAACTCTTCCAAATTAGAGTTCTGCACAATTAAATTGCATCTTTCAAGTTAGCCAGATCTATTCAAGAAGATCCGCTTGAACTAAAAGACAAATTGCAAAATAAGATGAAATGAGGTCTTGTGGGATATAAGGTGGAGACGTTGCCCAAAGCTCCAGAAAAGACTGACCATTTTATGATTGACAAAGAGGAATGAACCAGTCTGAAGAACAGAACAAGAATCACAAAAAGTTGGTTTGCAGGTGCAGCAGGTAATTAAGAAGGCAAATGGAATTATGTCCTTCACTGTCAGAGGGATGGAGTTTAAAAACAGCGAGGTTATGTTGCAGCTGGATAAGGTGCTGGTGAGGCCACACCTTGAGTACTGTGTACAGTTTTGGTCTCGTTACTTGAGAAAGGATATACTGGCACTGGAGGGGGTGCAGAGGAGATTCACTTGGTTGATTTTGGAGTTAAGAGGGTTGGCTTATGAGGAGAGACTGAGTAGACTGGGACAATACGCATTGGAATTCAGAAGAATGAGGGGAGATCTTATAAAAACATAAACGATTATAAACGGAATAGATAAGATAGAAGCAGGGAAGTTGTTTCCACTGACGGATGAAACTAGAACTAGGGGGCATGGCCTCAAAATAAGGGGGAGCAGATTTAGGACTGAGCTGAGGAGGAACTTCTTCACACAAAGGGTTGTGAAGCTATGGAATTCCCTGCCCAGTGAAGCAGTTAAGGCTACCTCATTGAATGTTTTTAAGGCAAAGATAGATTTTTGAATAATAAAGGAATTAAGGGTTATGGTGAGTGGGCGGGTAAGTGGAGCTGAGTCCACGAAAAGATCAGCCATTATCTTACTGGCTCAAGGGGCCAGATGGCCTACTCCTAGTTCTTATGCTCTTAACTTCTTAAAAGAGGAGTATGGAAAGAAAAAGCCAAGATGGCCGACTTGTGCAAAGGACAAATGAAATGTAAACCGAAATGTTTCTATAATGCAGAAATATTCCACCTCATGTTGAACCCATATTGAATATATACTTTACACAAGCACTTTTCTGTTAACAAATATATCTGCCATTAACAGATAGGTGATAATACTGTAATCGCACAAGGACTGATCCACACTAACACCTGTGCCTTTAGATGTGCAACTTTTAGTATCTTCATATATGATTACCTTATCCCCTACATGATTACATTCTCTTTTATATGATTACCTTTTGATATTAGTCAAACAAGTTTAGTTATTAACTTGCATGCTTGACATGATACAATCTAAGAATTGATAAGTTTTCCACAATTGTTAAAACAACATTCTGACACTAATGTATAATCATTAATAGAGCAGTAATGCAGGAATATGAAAAAGCTAGCCAAATCACCGTGATAAGGAATTACCTTTTCATTATGAGAATTGTAGCCCACGCACAGACCAGGAATGTAACTCAGCAGCTCAAACTTGCTGAGTAAGTTTTGAAAGGAGGACAAGATGTTCAAATAGGACACTGTCCCTTTCGTCGTCACAGGACCAAAGGCTGACAACATCCTGCAGATCACTCAAATGCTTTTACTCAGAGTTTGGAGGTAAGGGCTGGGTTCATTCATCTTCCTTTGCTTCGAAAGACTTTCAATGCCTCATTGACTACCCCACACTGAACAAAAGCTCCAAATGGGGCAAATCTGTGTCACTAATACTCTCACCACTCACTCTCAAGTGTGGTATTAAAGAAAACAATTTCAGAGTCAAGTTATAGCACCACCAGGAAGGAGCAAGTGCTGAGAACGAACAAAGAAAATTACAGCACAGGAACAGGCCCTTCGGCCCTCCAAGCCTGCACCGACCATGCTGCCCGACTGAACTAAAACTCCCTACCTTTCTGAGTCCATATCCCTCTATTCCCATCCTATTCATGTATTTGTCAAGATGCCCCTTAAAAGTCACTATCATATCTGCTTCCGCTACCTCCCCCGGCAGCGAGTTCCAGGCACCCACCACCCTCTGTGTAAAAAAAACTTGCCTCGTACATCTCCTTTAAACCTTGCACCTTAAACCTATGCCCCCTAGTAATTGACTTTTCCACCCTGGGAAAAAGCTTCTGACTATCCACTCTGTCCATGCCCTTTAGAATCTTATAGACTCCTATCAGGTCGCCCCTCAACCTCTGTCGTTCCAGTGAGAACAAACCAAGTTTCTCCAACCTCTCCTCATAGCTAATGCCCTCCATACCAGGCAACATCCTGGTAAATCTTTTCTGTACCCTCTCCAAAGCCTCCACATCCTTCTGGCAGCGTGGCGACCAGAATTGAACACTATATTCCAAGTGCGGCCTAACTAAGGTCCTATAAAGCTGCAACGTGACTTGCCAATTTTTAAACTCAATGCCCCAGCAATGAAGGCAAGCATGCTGTATGCCTTCTTGACTATCTTCTCCACCTACTTTGCAACTTTCAGTGCCCTGTGTACCTATACACCCAGATCCCTTTGCCTATCAATACTGTTAAGGGTTCTACCATTGACTGTATATTTCCTATCTGTATTTGACCTTCCAAAATGCATTACCTCACATTTGTCCGGATTAAACTCCATCCGCCATCTCTCCGCCCAAGTCTCCAACCGAGCTATATCCTGCTGTATCCTCTGATGGTCCTCATCGCTACCTGCAAATCCACCAACCTTTGTGTCGTCCACAAACTTACGAATCAAACCAGTTACATTTTTCTCCAAATCATATATTATAAACAGACAGACACTGACCCTTGGAGAACACCATTGTCTACCATACTCCAGTCTGAAAAACAACCAATGAATACTTCGGCAATTAAGTCCCCTTGGCCTGAGATTTCCTTGCACATCTCTGCATCAATTGCTCTATCACCATTCTGTGGCCCAGAGAATACATTTAGGAGTGCAATCAGACCCTTTTTTACTCTCAACTCTGACTAAATGGATTCTGTCCTTCCTCACAAAGCAAATTTCTCTTCCTAACACTATAATGTCTTCCCTAATCGGCACTGCCATTTACTGGGGTCATGCAAGTCACAGGGAAAATGTTATATATAGTCTACAGCAAAATAAAGTCCTTTAATAGTCATTCTCCCAGTGTCTTTCCTCTGGGTGCTCTGGTTTCCTCCCTCACTCCAAAGTAAATACGTGGGGTTACAGGGATGGGGCCTGGGTGGGCTTGTTGTTGCTGCAGGCTCAATGGGCCGAATGGCCTCTTTTTGCACTATAGGGATTCTACTCCGTGCAGTTACAGTAATGACTTTAATCAGGCGATTGAGGTGGGCCTGTTACAATATGAACTCCCTGATTAAGGGCCAAATTAATGGGCCAATCAGGAAGCCTCTGGCTTTGTATTTAACCAGGCGTGCCAGTTCCTCTGGGACTCCGAGTGCAGACTGCTAACTGAGAGCACTCTGTATGCTGCTGTCAGACTTGTAAATAAAGGGATTTTGGTGAAGGGACTTCAACCTCTGAGGACTTATTACAGGTAGATTCTGGAAACAGCTGAGAAAAACAAAGGTCACTTTTAGCGAACACTGCTGATGATTTTACTATTCAGCGCGATTCATAAGAACCCTAATTAAACAGTCCATGTCAGATGACAGCAAAGCTGGGATTTGAAACTGGGAGTGTTTCAGGTCCGACTTTTAGACCCGTTCTCTGGCGCTCCCATACGCATTCTGCCTGAAAAAAATAGCAGCGATTCCAAATCGCGCTGCGAAGCCTGTGGGCGGGGCTTAACGCGCCCGAAACGCTGCAGCTCCGATCAGCGCCTCCAACTGCGCATGTGCAGAAAAAAAGATGATAGAATGCGGCTCCCCTGCCTCGTCGTTCTTGGGCCGGATGCCTCCCCCTGGCCCCCACAGACATTGCCCCGCCCCCACAACATTACTGACCCCCTTATCCCTCCACCCCCCCCTCACCACCCAGACCAATCGCAGCCCCCCCCCCCCCCGCCCGCCCCCCCAATCTCAGGCAGAATGGCAGCGGACCCCCCCTTCCCCTCACTGATCTCAGGCAGAGTGACAGCGGACCCCCCTCTTCCCCTCACTGATCTCAGGCAGAGTGGCAGCGAACCCCCCTCTTCCCCCTCACTGATCTCAGGCAGAGTGACAGCGGACCCCCCTCTTCCCCCTCACTGATCTCTTACTGTGTTTACCCCAGTCTAACGCCGGCATCTCCACATCATGCCTGAACAGGCGCCAGAGTGTGGCGACTTGGGGGTTTTCACAGTAACTTCATTGCAGCATGAATGTAAGCCTATTTGTGACTAATAAATAAACTTTTACCTTTGGACTGTGGGAGGAAACTGGAGCACCCGGAGGAAACCCACACCAACACGGGGAGAATGTGCAGAATCCACACAGACAGTGACCCAAGGCCGGGAATCGAACCCGGGTCCGTGACGCTGTGAGGCAGCAGTGCTAACCACTGTGCCACTTGTGACACTAATAAATAAAGAAAAAATCCCTAAGGTTCTTGTATTTTTCAGACTCAGGGGATAAAAACCAGAACCACTGGACTATGCGCTCAAGGATCCTGACGAGAGTGCGACCAAAATAAGATGGGTTCGACTCAACTGGCAGCCAAATCTCTAGACACAAGAACTGGGGTGGAGTTGGCTTCCTCTTTAGCTTACAAAAAAAGTGACGGAAGCTGAGAGCTGATTAAAATTAGAACAAGTACTGAGCAATAAAAAGTCTAATCAGCCTGCCAACAAGGAAAGTGTGACCGCTTTCGGAAATGAACTGCATTCTAAAATAGTCTGCAAGACTTTTGCAATAATGCAGCCCATTAGATTATCATAAACGTCATTATACAGGAATGCTCATTGCTCAGCTTAGAATCATAGAATCCCTACAGTGCAGAAGGAGACCATTCAGCCCATCGAGACAGCACTGACTACAATCCCACCCAGGCACTATCTCCGCAACCCCACATATTTACCCCGTTAATCCTCCTAGATACTAAGGGGCAATTTGGCCAATCCACCTAATCCACACATCTTTTGGACTGTGGGAGGAAACTGGAGCGCCTGGGGGAAACCCACGCAGACACGGGAAGAATGTGCAGACTCCACACAGACAGTGACCCGAGGCCGGAATTGAACCTGGGTCCCTGGCGCTGTGAGGCAGCAGTGCTAACCAGTATGCCACAATGCTGCTTCATTAGTTTCTCAGAGGTTTGGAGGAACAGATGTGGTGGTATGTGCCAAATGAAGTATCCGTCTCACATTTCAATGTTGCAACGCTGGGGAGGTGATGGCCGAGTGGTATTATTGCTAGATTATTAATCCAGAAACTCAGCAAATGTTCTGGGGACCCGGGTTTGAATCCCGCCACGGCAGATGGTGGAATTTGAATTCTATAAGAAAAAACCTGGAATTAAGAATCTACTGATGACCATGAAACCATTGTCGATTATTGGAAAAACCCATCTGGTTCACCAATGTCCTTTAGTGAAGGAAATTAGCAGTTAACTAAACATTGTGTAATACAAGGCTTTCGAGGCTAAATCACTGAACATATTTAGGAAGGAAATAGATTTATTTCTAGACTCCAGATTTCCTGATCTCGTACATCCCGCCACCACTGCCGGTGCGAATGGAGAATTTGGCGCTCAGCCAAAACTTCATTCATTTCAGCGGGACTGGAGAATCCCAGCCGTGGGCAAGGTCAGAGAATTCCAGTCTAAAGGTGCCAGAGGGATCAGCCATGGTCGTGGTGAATGGTGGAGCAGGTGCAATGGGCCGAATGGCTACTTCTGCTCCTGTTTTTCATCGTTCCTATGTTTTTACAAGTAATCTCCCGATTACATGATCACAGAAAACTGGTGGCACTGAAATGAAGAGACTATTCTCATGCAGACCATAAAACAACATTCTCCAGCCAACCCAGATCCAAGCTCATTGCAATAAAGTATCTCAGAGCTCCAGTGTGTCAAACTGCCAGGTTAGTAAATGGAGTTCATTCACTCATATCAGCAGAATCTCAAAGATAGGTGCTAGAAATGAAGACCAGTATTTCCCACTTCAGCACTTTTAGCACAAACCAGACAAAAATATCAGTAAATTCCACCCTCCCAGATTCATAATGTCTTTCACTTGGCACAAAATAGCAGTTCGACAGCCACGGTACAGAATTTCCCTGCGTTCCCACTGATCACCAGGAAATAAACATGGGAAATAGGAGCAGGAGGAGGCCATTCAGCCCTTCAAGCCTGCTCCATCAATCATTATGATCATGGCTGATCATCCAACTCAATATCCTGATCCCGCCTTGGCCCCATATCCTTTGGTCCCCTTTGCCCCAAGTGCTACATCTAACTGCTTCTTGAAAACATTCAGTGTTTTGACCTCGAATGCTTTCTGTGGCAGCGAATTCCACAGGCCAACCACTCTCTGGATGAAGAAATTTCTCCTCATCTCTGTCCTAAACCATCTACCCTGTATCCTCAAACTGTGACCCCTGGTTCTGGACTCCCCTGCCAGAGGGAATATCCTTCTTGCATCTACCCTATCTAGTCCTGTTAGAATTTTATAGGTTTTTATGAGATCAATTCATTCTTCTGAATTCCAGAGAATACAATCCTAACCAACCTAATCTCTCCTCGGATGTCAGTCCTGTCTTCCCAGAAATCAAGCTTCTCTGCACTCTATCTCGAGAGCAACAATTGTTGAAGTATAAACAGTTCCTGCCCACAGAACTTTGTATCCATTACAACAGTCTTGATACAACTTGTAAACGCATCAACAATACTTACACGTGAAATAATATAAAAGAAGTGGCAAGATTAAAATGAATGGCGCCGCGGCAAGAATTAGATTTGGTGGTAGTTTGGCTGCTGGCTCAAATCCTTTTTCTGCAATAGATAACATCATATTAATACACAAACTGCACTTCTAATCAGCACATTAATTGAATGACTCATTATAACATATAAACACAAGTTATTAACATCACATGCACTTTTTAACATGTATGCAACGCAGAATTCATTAACTGTCCCCTCTTCGAGGTCTCTCAGTTATAATAGACCATTAGAAATTCTTGGTTCTGAACATTTTCACCTTGTATTATTCTCTCCAGTTCATTGTCCCCTAGAAGGAAGGCGATGGCCTGGTGGTATCATCACTAGACTATTAATCCAGAAACTCTGGGACCCGGTTTTGAATTCCACCACAGCGGATGGAGGAATTTAGATTCAATAAAAAATAATAGCTGGAGTTAAAAATCTACTGATGACCATGAAACCATTGTCGATTGTCATAAAAACCCATCTGGTTCACTAATGTCTCTTTAGGGAAGGAAATCTGCCATCCTTACTTGGTCTGGCCTATATGTGACTCCAGAGCCTACAGCAATGTGGTTGATTCTCAACTGCCCTCAGGCAACAAAGGATGGGCAATAAATGATGACCAAGCAGTGACGCTCATGTCCCACGATTGAATTAAAAAAAATTTGATTGGATGAATGTCTGGCCAGTGCATTCTGGACTCAACTGGGAGCGTGCCTCACAAAATTGTTCCTGATTACCAACCGTTGATCTTAACCATCTAAAAACAGTGAACGGTTGGGCAGAATTTTCGTACGCTCTCTACCGAGTTGGTGAGGAGTCTTCAAAGCGTCAGTCATCAGCAAGCATTTCAAATGTGCCTCACACACTTAAAAAAACACTTCCTTTTAAATGCTGTTGGCTTTTGGAGTGTGTGGAGAAGCGTTCCAGGAGGATGAAAATGTCAGAGTCAAATTAAAGTTTTAAGTTTATTCATTAGTGTCACAAGTAGGCTTACATTAACACTGCAATGAAGTTACTGTGAAAATCCCTTCGCTGCCATACTCCAGCACCGGTTCAGTGAATTCACTGTTCGCTGAGGGAGAATTTAGCATGGCCAATGCACCTAACCCCCTGGCCTAGGAAAATAACAAACATTTATAAGATCCAAGTGTTTTAGAGTGATATAGAATTATAGGATTTTTACAGCACAGGTGGAGGCCATTCAGCTCATTGTGTATAGACTACCTGGTTGGTAAAATAAGACCTTTTCTAAGTATATAAAGAGGAAGAGGGTTAAACATTGGTCTCTTAGAAGCAGAGACAGGAGAAATTATCATGGGGAGTGAGAAAAGGGAAGACACACTAAAAACATATTTTATGTCTGTAACCCCCTATACTCTTCAAGGGATCCACTTGATCCCAGCTGCCTTTGCATGTCATATGCCTCCTTCTTCTTGAACAGGGCCTCAATATCCCGAGTGATCCAGGGTTCCCTACTTCTATCAGCCTTGTCCTTCACTCTAAAAGGAATGTGCTTACTCTGAACCCAGGTTAACACAATTTTAAAAGCCTGCAGCTTACCAGACATCCCTTTGCCTGCCAACAGACTCTCCCAATCAACTTTTGAAAGTTCCTGTCTGATAACATCAAAATTGGCCTTGCCCCAATTTAGAATTTTATTTTTTGGGCCAGACCCATCATTCTCCATAGCTATCCTAAAACTAATGTAATTATGGTCACTGGTCCCAAAGTGATTCCTCACTAACACGTCTGTCAACTGCCCTTCCTTATTTCCAAAGAGGAGGTCGGGTTTTGCCCCCTCTCTAGTCGGACTATCCATATACTGAATGAGAAATTCCTCTTGAATAGATTCAACAAATTTCTCTCCATCCAAGCCCCCAATACTGTGGCTGTCCCAGTCAATGTTGGGAAAGTTAAAGTCCTCTATTATTACCACCTCATTTTTCTTGGCGCTATCTGTAATCTCCTTACATATTTGTTCCTCAAGTTCCCGTTGACAATTTGGGGACCGATAGTACATTAACACTGCAAGAAATTACTGTAAAAATCCCCTAGCTGTCACACTCTGGCGCCTTTTTGGGTATGCTTAGAGAGAATTTTAGCAGGCCAATGCACCTAACCAGCACGTCTTTCGGACCATGAGAGGAAACCGGAGCACTCGGAGGAAACCCACGCAGACATGGGGAGAACATGCAGACTCCACACGGACAGTGACCCAAGCTGGGAGTTGAATTTGATTTCCTGGCGCGGTGAGGCAGCAGTGCTAACCACTGTGCCACCATGCCACCCATTGATGACACAATTCTCTCATGTAACAAGTTCTTTCTTGTTTTGGTTGAAGGAGTGAATTGCATTCCAATATATTCCCCCCCCCTTACTGTCCTCCCAACCACAGTGGTTAGTACTGCTGCCTCACAGCTCCAGGGACTCGGGTTCGATTCTGGCCTTGGTTGACTGTCTGTGTTGAGTTTGCACATTCTCCCAGTGTCTGCGTGCGTTCCTCCAGGTGTTCCGGTTTCCTCCCACACACCAAAGATGTGCAGGTTAGGTGGATTGGCCATGCTAAATTGCCCCTTATGTCAGGGTGATGAACAGGGTAAATATGTGGGGTTACGGGGATAGGGCCTGGGTGGGGCTGTTGTTAGTGCAAGCCCAATGGGTCAAATGGCCTCGTTGTGTACTTTAGGATTCTAGGAATCCTCATGGCTAACTTTCCTTCCCCCTGGAATCATTTTTGAGAATCTCCTTTGCACTCTATCCAATGCATTCACATCCTTCCCCAAGTAATGCACCCAGAACCGGACATAGCACTAAATCTTCAACATGACCTGCTTACTTTTGCACTCACTGCCCTTATTAATAAAGTGGATTCTGTAATTTGATTTCTGTGTCTGTGCCCTGTTTGAGAACAGAGACCACTCCATCTGACGAAGGAACATTGCTCCGAAAGCTTATGGTATTTGCTACCAAATAAACCTGTTGGACTTTAACCTGGTGTTGTGAGACTTCTTACTGTGCTTATTAATAAAGCCTAAGATGCTATGGCCG
The DNA here is from genome assembly GCF_964213995.1 of Mustelus asterias. Lineage (NCBI taxonomy): Eukaryota > Metazoa > Chordata > Chondrichthyes > Carcharhiniformes > Triakidae > Mustelus > Mustelus asterias. The sequence continues at coordinate 12,382,661 of NC_135808.1, forward strand.
AATTCTCTAACCTCGCCTGCAGCTGGGATTCTCCAGTCCCGCTGCAGTGAATGGAGTTTTGGCTGAGCACCAAATTCTCCATTCTCGCTGGTAGCAGCAGGTTGAACAAGATCGGAGAATCCTGGCCAATATGATCTATTAACTACTCTCAATATATCTTGCTACTTTCAAAGACTTGTGTTCATATACACCAAGGTTCCTCTGTTATTGCACCTCCCTTAGAGATTCTCCCTTTATTTTATACTGTCTCTCCATATCCTTCCTGCCAAAATGAATCACCTCACACTTCCCTTCATCTGCCCAATCCAACACCTTTTGAAGTTCATCATAGCTGACAATGTTTCCAATCTTCATATCATCAGCATTTTTTGAAATCATGCCCTCAACACCACAGTCTAGGTCGTCAACAGTGCAGAAGGAGGCCATTTGGCCCATCAAGCCTGCACCAACCACAGTCCCACCCAGGCTCTATCCCATAACCCCACCCATTTATCCTAGCTAGCGCCCCTGACGCTAAAGGGAAATTTAGCACGGCCAATCCACCTAATCTGCACATCTTTGGAGTGGAGGAAGAAACCGGAGCACCGGGACGAAACCCACACAGACATGGAGAAAACATGCAAATTCTGCACAGATAGGCCGGGAATCGAACCCGGGTCCCTCACGCTGTGAGGCAGCAGTGCTAACCACTGTGCCACCATGCCGCCTCAAAAGGAAGCGCAAGAGCAACATTAACCCCTGGGGAACTCCACAACAAACCTTCATCCAATCTGAAAAACAACCATTTATTCACTGTTTAGAATAAATTTATTTCATTCAAGGGTTTCTGAAGCATTGAATGCTCTACCGCAGGGTTGAGCTGGGTTTAGGCTGTGGTGAGACAGGTTAGTTTTACCCTACTGATGATAAAAGTGTTGTTGCAATAGTAATCCTGCTCAGTACGAGAGGAACCATAGGTTCAGACATTTGGTGTATGTCCTTGACTGAGGAGCTAAAGGTGCGAAGCTACCATCTGTAGGATTATGACTAAACGCTTCTAAGTCAGAATCCCGCCTAAAAGAGCATCATTCACAAAAAAAGTGGATAAATGTTTCAAACAAAGGGAGATGCAGAACCAAGAGGAAAGAGAGGGGTTAGATTTGGATTGGTCTAGTAAAGAGCTGTCACAGCCACTATGGGCCAAATGGCCTCCTTCTGCACAGTAAGCTTCAACAAGTTGATGGTTGCAGCGAAAACTGTGGTAAAAATGACTGTAATTAACTTTCCTAACAACACTTGTAGTTCACCACAGTTCTTCACATTTGACAATGTTTCCAATCTTCGTATCACCTGCAAATTTTGAAATCATGCCCTGAAAACCACAGTCTAGATCATTAATATAAGGAAAAGCAACATTAACCCCTGGGGAAGTCCACGCCAAACCTTCATCTAATCTGAAATACAACCATTTACCACTGTCTTTTTGTTTAGAATAAATTTATTTGATACAAGGGTTTCTGAACAAAGGGTGGCACGGTGGCACAGTGGTTAGCACTGCTGCCTCACAGTGGCAGGGACCCAGGTTCGATTCCCGGCTTGGGTCACTGTCTGTGTGGAGTTTGCACATTCTCCCCGTGTCTGCGTGGGTTTCCTCCCATGCTCCAAAGATGTGCAGGGTAGCTGCATTGGCCGTGCTAAATTCTCCCTCAGTGTACCCGAACAGGCGCCGGACTGTGGCGACTAGGGGCTTTTCACAGTAACTTCATTGCAGTGTTAATGTAAACCTACTTGTTACTAATAAATAAATTTATAAAATAAATGAATCATTGAATGCTCTACCGCAGGGTTGAGATAGTAATCACTGCATCATTCAAGCATAAAGTGGAACATTTTTCAAACAAAGGGAGATGCAGAACTGAGAGGAGAGAGAGGGGTTAGATTCGGACTGGTCTAGTAATGAGCTGTCACAGCCACAATGGGCCAAATGGCCTTCTTTTGCACAGTTAGCTTCAACAAGTTGATGGTTGGTGTGAAAACTGCTCAAAACGACAGTGTAATTAGCTTTACTAACCACACTGGTTTTAACAGGATATTACCTGCAGAGTGATGCACCATCAATCGAGCAAAGACTAGTTTGTATGCAAGAACAAATAGGCTTTTATTAGCAAAAGACTTGGAGCACACCCATGCCGATGAACTGGTCCAGACTGAGGCAGGGGGATGGGGAGCAGTCTCCCTTATACCTGGACCGGGGGGAAGGAGTCTCGGGTAGGGCCAGCAGGGATGTGTCCAGGCATGTCACATATACAGGTAATAAGCTAACAGTGGTTTACCACACAGAGTTGATCTTTTAGTTACAATTTTATCATTTAATTCTCACCAGCTCGCTTCAATGTTTCCTGAATCAGGATTGCCGACACAATTGTGACAACAGTGTCACCGAAGAGAGTTAGTGCACTCAGAATTACGCAGCAAGCTGGAACCAAACAAAATGGAATTACAGAGTGCACAAGTGTCTCACACACAAAGACATACAAGCACACAGTTGAGTACACAGGTGCCCACATACGTGTTCTGATCTCTGTCTCCTGTTCTGCTCATGGAGAATACAAATTGTCAGGGACAGTGCAGTCCACAATCCTGTGCGAGGGGAGAGATACAAAAGGGTCCAGAGGGGAAATGTTTTCACACACAGGGTGGTGAGTGTCTGGAACAAGCTGCCAGAGGTAGTAGTAGAGGCGGGTACAATTTTGTCTTTTAAAAAGCATTTAGACAGTTACATGGGTAAGATGGGTATAGAGGGATATGGGCCAAATGCGGGCAATTGGGAGTAGCTTAGGGGTTTAAGAAAAAAAGGGCGGCATGGACAAGTTGAGCTGAACGGCCTGTTTCCATGCTGTAAACCTCTCTGACTATATGACTAAGGTCACCGAGGTTCAGCAAACCTACCTTATATTAAGTCGACCTTTCTCTACACCCTAGCTATGACTGCAACACTACATTCTGCACTCTCTCCTTTTCTATGTTGCGGTATGCTTTGTCTGTATAGCGCGCAAGAAACAATACTTTTCATTGTATTCCAATACATGTGACAATAATAAATCAAATCAAATCAAACAGAGGGAAATCAAGGGGAGAACAGTTCACATCCCTAACAACCAGCCCAATATCCCGCCCATTTTAATAATAGAGAGAGAATCAAATGACATCGTGTACAGATGTCTGTGCATCACTGCCCAATTTCCCAGTGTTTTCCAGGATAATCCAATAATCCCAGAAGCAGGAACATTTGCCCCATTACCTTCCTTTACCGAGGTTGTGGTCCCTTTGTGAGTGTGTAGGTGTTGGCCATGGATTAGTTAATGCCACTCTCCCCTCATAGTCAGCAACTGTGGGATTGACTCCACTCCCTCGGCATTTAATCAAGGCTAGCATTTCAGCGTGTCGCTGAGGGACTATCAGAGGTGCCGTGTTTTGCATGAAATGTCAAGTTGAGGTCTCGTATTCCCTTTTCCGTAGATGTGAAAGCTTTTGTGACTTCATAGGGCATCACGGTTGCACAGTGGTTAGCACTGCTGCCTCACAGCGCCAGGGACTCAGTTTCAATTCCCAGTTTGGGGCCACTATCTGTCTGGAGTTTGCACATTCTCCCCGTGCCTGCGTAGGTTTCCTCTGGGTGCTCCGGTTTCCTCCCACACTCCAAACTGTGGTTAGGTGGATTGGTTGTGCTAAATTGACCCTTAGGGGAACTAGCAAGGGTAAATGTATGGGGTTATGGGGATAGGGCCTGGGTGGGATTGTGGTCGGTGCAGACTCGATGGGCTGAATGGCCTCCTTCTGCACTGTAGGATTCTATGGATAATTATTTTCCTGGTGCCCTAGACAACTTTTATCCTCCAAACATCAAATACAATAACTTGTTCATTTATCTGCCTTGGGTGGGATTTTCCTGCTTAATTTAGCTGCTCCATTTCCTATTACATAACGGGGACTATACTTTCAAAAAGTACTTCATTGGCTGTGAACTGGCAAAAGGAGCTATGTGAATACAATTTTGTCCATTCAATTTGCAGTGCACATATTCTCAGTCTATCTCCTATCCCTGTAGAATTGATCATGAACACATTCCCCTGTCATTCACAAGCCACACTCTGGAACATTCTAAAAATTCACACAAGTTACAAAAATCGGAAACAACTTTCACAATTTCATATTATTAACATTAGTTCTTGCTCCCTGTTTGTTCTTGGTTATGTGGACAGTAAAATCAAAAGTGATAACGTTCCCAGTTTGGGTCTTCCTCTGAGTTAATTAGACATCAAAACTTAATCATCTGTTTCATAAACTTTGTGGCATTGATGAAGGTCCTTTCTGCCCATCCGATCGCTGCTGATCCTGGCCTCATCATTCAGAGATAGAATCAGAGAATCCCTACAGTACAGGAGGCCATTCGGCCCATCCAGCCTGCACCGACCACAATCCCACCCAGGGCCTATCCCCATAACTCCATAAGCGTTAACCACTGTGCTGCCCTTTATCAATACAGAAGCTCCAACTGTCACTACGGCCTCTCCTGGAAGCCTCGCTTCCAATCCTGGGCTTTGGAGGGGGGCATTTCAATAGTGAGGACAGGTAAGACTCATCCTCCAGACAGAGAAACAATAGCTGACCGAGTCGCCAGAATTTTACTGCCTCACCCATCACAGAATTGGAGCGGGCGAGGGGCGGACAATGGAAATGTCCATTGACCTCGGGCGGGATTTTATGGTTTCCATAGAATCCTTCTGTGCAGAAGGAGGCTGCTTGGCCCATCGAGTCTGTACCTATCACAATCCCCCCCCAGGTCCTATCCCCATAACCCCATGCATTTACCCTAGCTAGTCCCCCTGACACTAAGGGACAATTTAGCATGGCCAATCCACCTAACCTGCACACCTTTTGGACTGTGGGAGGAAACCGGAGCACCCGGAGGAAACCCACGCAGACACGGGGAGAATGTGCAAACTCCGCACAGACCCGAGCCGGCAATCAAACCCAGGTCCCCGGCCCCATGAGGCAGCAGTGCCAACCACTGTGCCACCGTGCCACCCGTTTCAGGACAAGTGTGGCCATAAAATCCCGCCCAATGATTCAAAGCAGGAGTGTCAAATCCATTTGCTTTGTCGAGCCTGAGCTGACAGCCTGGCACAAGCCATGGGCCACGTTCGACACAAGTTACTTGGAAAGATCGGGCTGGAAGTTGGTAAATTGTTAGCATCTCTCACTTAGCTCCACAGTACAACTGTTGGGTGGTGCCAGTCCACACTTGGGACGGTCCTGTATTCCCCTCTACCCAAGAGGAAACCAGAAATACAACAGGTTTAGATTTGAAATATTCCTTTGAACAAGTTAAGTCGCCATCCTCTCAACTCCTTCTCCTCCCCTCACTGCCCCATCCCCCACAATTGACCCTGGTCATTCTGATAGTGTGATATGAATCTATAACATCATGTCTGAACTTACTTTCGGTCGCCAAGATCCTTTGGAGTTTTATGGGAAAACATTTTGTGAACATCAATAATGCGTGCGGTAATAGCAAGAGAACCAAAAGTACCAACATGAACCAAGTGACTTCATCAGCTCCTGTTGAAAGAACAAAAAATAAATAAAATTCGACATAACCCTCACTTAGAGGAGAAAAGGCATTATCACACCACCATTCCTGAAGAATATATAGCATGAAAGTAGGCGATAGCCTACTGGTATTATCGCTAGATTATTAATCCAGAAACTTAGCTAATGTTCTGGGGACCCGGGTTCGAATCCCACCACGGCAGATGGTGGAATTTGAATTCAATAAAAAATATCTGGAATTGAGAATCTACTGATGACCATGAAACTGTGGTCGAAAAAACCCATCTGGTTCACGAATGTCCTACGGGGAAGGAAATCTGCCATCCTTACCTGGTCTGGCCTACATGTGACTCTAGGGCCACAGCAATGTGGTTGATTCTCAACTGCTGTCAGGCAACTAGGGATGGGCAATAAACGCTGGCCAGCCAGCAACGCCCCTGTCCCACAAATTAATTTTTTTTTAAAGTGACTCCACATGGTGGCCCCTAGATGGAGGAATCGAAGGGCAATGTTGCGTTCTTTGACCAGGTGTACAGATGATATAGGGAAATGGTCTATAACTGCACATCATGCCTACATTCCCGATTTCAGACCACACAGAGCTAACATCCCCCAAGGGATAACTCAGCTAATGATAACATATGGCACTGCTGCCTCACAGTGCCAGGGACCCAGGTTTGGGTCACTGTCTGTGTGGAGTTTGCACATTCTCCCCGTGTCTGCGTGAGGTTTCCTCCAGGTCCTCTGGTTTCCACTCTCAGTCCGAAAGATGCGCCGGTTAGATGCATTGGCCGTGCTAAATTCGCCCTCAGTGTACACGAACAGGTGCTGGGGTGTTGCGACTAGGGGATTTTCACAGTAACGTCATTGCAGGGTTAATGTAAGCCTACTTGTGACACTAATAAATGAATTTTGCCCAATCAGAGTTGGCTCGCCAGCCTATCAGCACCCTTTTCTCCTGTAGAATAAATTGTTGTGATTGTTTGAAGTTTGCTATTTTTGTGTTTGTCCTGATGGGTGCAAAATGAAAAGCTTTGACAATGTGTGTCTCTTTTCAGCAATATGTCAGAGGGTACAGTATTGTAGGATACTATTACCAGCTAGTCGAAAAGAAATGGGAGCAATACAGTACCTTCGACTTGTATCCAAGACACAATGGCAGCCATTAGAAGTACAGACGAAAGCATTGGGAAAAACTGGAAGATGGTGAGAATATTTTCAAATAGCTGAGGACCTGGATCATAAACAAATTCATATCAAAATTAATTGCACGTTCAAATTAATTACTCCATGTAAAAGGAGCAGAAATTAAAATGTCACATCTAAATGTTTCACAGAATCTCTTTTATTAAATAGATTAAATTGATAGGCGGCACAGTGGTTAGCACTGCTGCCTCACAGCGTCAGGGACCTGGGTTCGATTCCCAGCTTGGGTCACTGTCTGTGTGGAGTTTGCACATTCTCCCCGTGTCTTGCGTGGGTTTCCTCCGGGTGCTCCGGTTTCTTCCCACAGTCCAAAGATGTGCTGGTTAGGTGGATTGGAAATGTTAAATTCTCCCTCAGTGTACCCGAACAGGCGCCGGAGTGTGGCGGCTAGGGGATTTTCACAGTAACTTCATTACAGTGTGAATGTAAGCCTACTTGTGACTAATAAATAAAATTTCAAAACTTTGATAGGCGGCAGGGTGGCATATAGGCGACACAAATGCGAGGTTAACAAATGCGAGGTGATTCACTTTGGAGGAAATAATAGCAAATTGGATTATTATCTAAATGGAAAGAAATTACAACATGCTGCTGTGCAGAGGGACCTGGGGGTCCTTGTACATGAGACGCAAAAACCCAGTCTGCAGGTGCAACAGGTGATCAAGAAGGCAAATGGGATGTTGGCCTATATCGCAAGGGGAATAGAATATAAAAGCAGAGATGTCTTGCTGCATCTGTACAGGGCATTGGTGAGGCCGCAGCTGGAATACTGTGTGCAGTATTGGTCCCCTTATTTGCGGAAGGATATATTAGCCTTGGAGGGAGTGCAGAGAAGGTTCACCAGGTTGATACCAGAGATGAGGGGTGTTGATTATGAGGAGAGACTGAGCAGATTGGGTTTGTATTTGTTGGAATTTAGAAGGCTGAGGGGGGATCTTATAGAGACCTATAAGATAATGAAGGGGCTGGATAGGGTAGAGATGGAGAGATTCTTTCCACTTAGAAAGGAAACTAGAATTAGAGGGCACAGCCTCAAAATAAAGGGGGGTCAGTTTAGGACAGAGTTCTCCTCTCAGAGGGTGGTGAATCTCTGGAATTCTCTGCCCACTGAAGTGGTGGAGGCTACCTCGTTGAATATGCTTAAATCACGGATAGATGGATTCTTGATCGGTAAGGGAATTAGGGGTTATAGGGATCAGGCGGGTAAGTGGAACTGATCCACTTCAGATCAGCCATGATCTTATTGAATGGTGGGGCAGGCTCGAGGGGCTAGATGGCCTACTCCTGCTCCTATTTCCTATGTTCTTATGACACGGTAGTACAGTGGTTAGCACTGCTGCCTCACAGCACCAGGGACTTGGGTTCGATTCCTGGCTTGGGTCACTGCCTGTGTGGAGTTTGCCCGTTCTCCCCGTGTCTGCGTGGGTTTCCTGCGGGTGCTCCAGTTTCCTCCCACAGTCTTAAAGACGTGCTGGTTAGTTAGGTGCATTGACCCGAACAGGCGCTGGAGTGTAACGACAAGGGAAATTTCACAGTAACTTCATTGCAGTGTTAATGTAAGCCTTACTTGTGACTAATAAATAAACTTTAAGCTTTACTTTAACTTTAAATGGAATCATCGAAGGGTAGAGGGCAAACCTTTTAGGACAGAGATGGGGAAAAATGTCTTTACCCAGAGCCTTTCGCTACCACAGAAAATATTTGAGGCCAAAACATTGTTTTCAAGGAGCAGTTAGAAATAGCTCTTGGGAGAAGGGGATCAGGGAATAAGGGCAAAGATGGGATCAAGCTATTGTGTTGGATGATCAGCCATGATCATAACGAATGGCGGGGCAGGCTGGAAGGGCCAAATGGCCTCCTTGTGCTCATATTTTGCGATATTTCCAATTAACCGAACAACAGAAACCGCGTAAGTATCAAATTTGTCCTACTTTTCATTGCTGGCAAGAATGAATTCATTCTAATTCTCAAGGAAGAAGCAGCCAAAATGGTCAGTGCAGCAATAGAGAGTCCCAGTGTGTAATAATGCTGCTGTGAAAGTCCTGAAATACAAAATTCATTTCAAGGTTTACGTTATTTTCAAACCAGATTACAGACAGTTTCCTCGTCCATCTCGAAATATAAGAACATAAGAAACAGGAACAGGAGTAGGTCATTCAGCCCCTCGAGCCTGCTCCATTTAAGATGATCATAGCTGATATCATCTCAGCCTCAACTCCACTTACCTGCCCGATTACCATCACCCTTCAAACATTTTACTCCTTAAAAATCTGTCCACCTCTTCCTTAAATTTACCCAGTGCCCGGCATCCACCACACTCCGGAGCAGTGAATTTCCCAGACTCACAACTCTTTGAGGGAAGCCATTGCTCCTTTTTTCTGTTTTAAATGTGTCACCCCCTTATCCAAAAACTATGACCTCTTGTTGTAGATTGCCCACAAGAGGAAACATCCTCTCCACATCTACTTGTCAATCCACCTGATCATCTTGTTCAGCTCAATTAGATCTCCTCTCACTCTTATAAATTCCAGGGGGTATTGGGCTAAAGTGCTCAATCTCTCTCCGCAAGTCAAACCCCTCATAAGTTCATAAGATATCGGAGCAGAATTAGGCCACCCGGCCCATCGAGTCTGCTCCGCCAATCGATCAAGGCTGATATGCTCCTAATCCCCATTTTCCTGCCTTCTCCCCATAATCCTTCAACCCATTACCAATTAAAAATCTGTCTAACTCCTCCTTAAATTTACTCACTGTCCCAGCATCCTCACACTTTGGGATAGCGAATTTCACAACCCTTTGGGAGAAGTAGTTTCTCCTCGACTCTGTTTTAAATTTGCTACCCCTTATCCTAAGACTATGACCTCTCGTCCTAGAATGCCCCATAAGAGGAGCCATCTGCTCCATGTCTACTTTATCCATATCTTTTATCATCTTGAATATCTCATTTTGATCTCCCCTCATTCTTCTAAATTCCAGAGAGTATAGGCCTAAACTGTTCAATCTCTCTTCATACGACAAACCCCTCATCTCTGGAATCAATCTAGTGAACCTCCTCTGAACTGCCCCCAATGCCACTACATCTTTCCTTAAATACGGGGACCAAAACTACGCATAATACTCCAGGTGTGCCCTCACTTGTATAGTTGCAGCAATACTTCCTTACCTTTATATTCTATTCTATTCGTTTAGCTATAAATGCCAACATTCCATTTGCTTTCTTTATTATCTGCTGTACCTGCATGCTAGTTTTCTGTGACTCATGAACGAGGACATCTCTGGAAACAATCTAGTGAATATCCTCTGAACTGCCTCCTCAAGTAAGGAGACCAAATCGTTGCAGAATATTCTAAGCACAGTCTCACTAATGCTTTGTACGGTAGCAGCAAAACTTCACTACTTTTATAGTCTAGTCCTTTAGCAATAAGTTCTTGGATTCCATTTGCAAGATTGACAAGATTGTCAAAGTCTTGTTTTTTGACAAAAAGGACACTTCCCACCAGGCTCGTCCACTAATTTTATGCTAAGATGGGATACCACAAATGTGAGGGCAGAATTGAGAGCTTCAAGTTTCGAGTTGTCCAGATCACCAATAACCTGTCCTGGGCCCTCCATGCTGACACTATAGCTAAGAAATCACACCAATACCTCTACTTTCTCAAAAGACTAAGGAAATTTGGCATGTCAGCTACGACTCTCACCAACTTTTACAGATGCACCATAGAAAGCATCCTTTCTGGTTGTATCACAGCTTGGTATGGCTCCTGCTTTGACCAAGACCACAAAAACTACAAAGGGTTGTGAACATAGCCCACTCCATCATATAAACCAGCCTTCCATCGATTGACACTGTCTATACTTCCCGCTGCCTCATGAACGCAGTCAGCATAATCAAGGATCCCACATACCCCGGACATTCTCTCTTCCACTGTCTTCCGTCGGGAAAATTATACGAATTCTGAAGACACGTACTAACCGACTCAAGAACAGCTTCTTCCCTGCAGCCATCAGACTTTTGAATGGACCTCTTAGAATCTTAGAAACCCTACAGCACAGAGAGAGGCCATTCGGCCCATCGAGTCTGCACCAACCACAATCCCACCCAGGCCCTACCCCCATATCCCTACATATTTACCCACTAATCCCTCTAACCTACGCATCCCAGGACACTAAGGGCAATTTTAGCATGGCCAATCAACCTAACCCGCACATCTTTGGGCTGTGGGAGGAAACCAGAGCACCTGGAGGAAACCCACGCAGACACGAAGAGAATGTGCAAACTTCACACAGACAGCGACCCGAGCCGGGAATCGAACCCAGGTCCCTGGAGCTGTGAAGCAGCAGTGCTAACCACTGTGCTACCGTGCCACCCACAGGATGAGGACCTACCTCATCTTAAGTTGATCTTTCTCTACACCCTAGCTATGACTGTAACACTGCATTCTACACTCTCTCCTTTCCTTCTCTATGTACAGTATACTTTGTTGGTACAATGCGCAAGAAACAATACTTTTCACTGTGTGCTAATACATGTGACAATAATAAATCAAATCAAAAGAAGGATGGAAGTGAGATGTGGGAAGTCTGCACTCAGTATTTAAAGGGCAGGTTCTCTGAGGAAGGAGCCGAGGTGGCGGAAGCAGTGAGCAGGAGTGTGGGGTCCCCCAAACCTTGGTTCAAGAGGTTCAATGTCCTCATGCACCAAAGGTGCACTATCTGATAACATTGGCCATTCGTCATCACTGTGTCATCTTTCCACCACAGAGTGGAACTTGCTGTCCCTGACAACACTCGACAGGTCAATTCAATGGTGGTATCCACCTCGGTAGAATTACTGAAGATCAAAGGCCTTGATTGTGGTTCTCTGGGAGATAATGAACAGATTAAAGGGGTGTCATTGTCAGATTCCAAATCTCATGGTTCAATATCGCCAGTGTGCAGTGGCACAGTACACCACAGACCAACACACCTTGTGGCGCTGTGGAGACGGGAGTGCCTGGTGATAGCGATCGTTACCATGGCATACCGAACACGCACACACACACCCAGTCGTGCTCGCCCAAAATGAGAAAGTCCCGCCCGAGGTCAATGAACCGTCCCCCCTGCCTTCCCCACCTACTACGATTCCCGTGGGAGGCAGGGTGGAAAATTCCACCCTTTGACTCCTTCTCCCCTGACAGTTCAAATTCATGTCTTCCATCTCCCACAGGTCCTGTAAGCGTGGCACAGGAACTGGTGCAGGAGCGGTCCTCAGAAGAGGTGGTAAACTTTTGAGGGAGCACTGCCGCACACACACGCATCCTTCAGCAGCACGGATACACACACACCTCAAGGACGTCTATACAGATAGCTGCTGGTGTCACGTGTTGAGGCACTCAAGGATATGCAGGTTAGGTGGATTGGCCATGCTAAATTGCCCCTTAGTGTCCAACGATGTGTAGGATAGGTGAATTGGCCATGCTAAATTGCCCCTTAGTGTCCAAAGATGTGCGGGTTAGGTGGATTGGCCATGCTAAATTGCCCCTTAGTGTCCAACGATGTGTAGGTTAGGTGAATTGGTCATGCTAAATTGCCGCTTGGTGTCCAAAGATATACAAGTTAGGTGGATTGTATGTGGTGAGGAAATCCAGTAGTGTTTCAGGAGATTTTAGTTGTAAGAAGTGCATTAGATTGCAGCTTCTGGAGGAGCGTGTAAAGGAGCTGGAGGGGGAGGTAGAGGAACTCCGCATAATTCGGGAGGCGGAGGTGGAAGTTGATAGGAGTTATAGAGAAATAGTAACTCCTAGAAATGAGGCTTGGGTCAATGCCAGGAGGAGGGGTAAGAAGCAATCGGGAAGACAATCCCCTGGGGCGGTTCCCCTCCATAATAGGTTTTCGGTGCTGGAGGCTACAGTTGAGGAGGAATCAACTGAGCATAGAGAGCAGATCTCTGGGGGTGAGCCGAGTGAGAAAGCTCAGGTGGTTAGGGGCTGTAAAAGACTGGGCCTTGTGATTGGGGACTCCACAATTAAGGGGACAGATAGGAGGGTCGGAACTAAAGGTAGGGACTCAGGGTTGGTGTGTTGCCTACCAGGGGCTGGGGTCCGGGATGTGTCTGACAGGGTATTCAGGACTCTTAGGGGGGAGGGAGATAAACCACAAGTTATTGTACATGTGGGGACACACGACATAGGGAGGATAGGGGAAGGGGATATTAGGCAGGGATTTATGGAGTTGGGGTGGAAACTAAAGGCCAAGACTGACAGAGTGGTTATCTCTGGACTCTTGCCTGTACCACGGGATAGTTTAGAGAGGAATAGGGAGAGGGAAGGTTTGAATTCATGGCTGAGGGGATGGTGCAGGAGGGAGGGGTTCAGGTACTTAAGCAATTGGGGCTCGTACTGGGGAAGGTGTGACCTCTATGAGAAGGATGGTCTACACCTTAATCAGAAGGGGACCAATATCCTGGGGGGTAAATTTGCTAAGGCCATGCAGGGAGGTTTAAACTGATTCGGGGGGGGGGAGGGATCCTGAGTAGTGGGGCTGAAAGTGAGGGATGCATGGATGGGGACTGCAATGCACGGCATTGCAGAGGTGGGGTGGAGCAGGGTTTGAAATGTGTATACTTCAATGCCAGGAGTATTCGCAATAAAGTGGGTGAACTTGCAGCGTGGATCAGTACCTGGGACTTCGATGTTGTGGCTATTTCAGAGACATGGATAGAGCAGGGGCAGGAATGGATGCTGCAGGTCCCGGGGTTCAAATGTTTTAGTCGAAGTAGGGAAGGAGGTAGAAGAGGGGGAGGGGTAGCATTATTGGTCAGAGATTGTATCACAGTGTCAGAGAGGAGGTTTGATGAGGACTTATCTGTTGAGGTAGTATGGGCGGAGATTAGAAATAGGAGAGGAGAGGTCACCCTGTTGGGAGTCTTTTATAGACCTCCTAAAAGTTCTAGAGAGGTTGAGGAAAGGATTGCGGAGTCAATCCTGCTTAGGAGTGAAAGTAATAGGGCAATTGTTATGGGGGATTTTAACTTGACTAATATTGACTGGAATTGTTATAGCTCTAGCTCGTTAGAGGGGTCAGTTTTTGTTCAAAGCGTGCAGGAAGGTTTTTTGACTCAGTATGTAGACAGGCCAACTAGAGGTGAGGCTATATTGGATCTGGTGCTGGGAAATGAGCCAGACCAGGTGCTAGACTTGGAAGTTGGTGTGCATTTTGGTGATAGTGACCACAATTCGGTTACGTTCACCTTAGTGATGGAAAGGGATAGGCATGAACCTCGGGCCAGTGGTTTTAGCTGGGGGAAGGGTAATTATGAGGCTATTAGGAGAGAATTAGGAAACATAGGTTGGACTAGGAGATTACAGGGACTGGGAACGTCCGACATGTGGAGTTTTTTCAAGGAGCAGCTACTGCGAGTCTGTGATAGGTATGTCCCTGTCAGGCAAGGAGGAATTGGTAGGGCTAGGGAACCGTGGTGCACCAAAAAAGTTTCTTTGTTGGTTAAAAAGAAAAAGGAGGCTTATGTTCGGATGAGACGTGAGCACTCGGGTAGTGCACTAGAAAGCTTTAGATTGGCTAAGAGGGAGTTGAAGAGCGAGCTTAGAAGGGCTAAAAGGGGACATGAGAAGACTTTGGCGGATAGGGTTAAAGAGAATCCTAAGGCGTTCTATAGGTATGTCAAGAACAGAAGGTTGGTTAGGGCAAGTTTAGGGCCAGTTATAGATGGCAGAGGGAAGTTATGTGTGGAACCGGAGGAGATTGGTGAAGCATTGAACCAATATTTCTCTTCGGTGTTCACGCAAGGGGACATGAATATAGCTGAGGAGGACACTGGGTTGCAAGGGAGTAGAATAGACAGTATTACAGTTGATAAGGAGGATGTGCAGGATATTCTGGAGGGTCTGAAAATAGATAAATCCCCTGGTCCGGATGGGATTTATCCAAGGATTCTCTGGGAGGCAAGAGAAGTGATTGCAGAGCCTCTGGCTCTGATCTTCAGGTCGTCGTTGGCCTCTGGTATAGTACCAGAAGATTGGAGGTTAGCGAATGTTGTCCCATTGTTTAAGAAGGGGAACAGAGACTTCCCCGGGAATTATAGACCGGTGAGTCTCACTTCTGTTGTCGGCAAGATGTTGGAAAAAATTATAAGGGATAGGATTTATAGTTATTTGGAGAGTAATGAATTGATAGGTGATAGTCAGCATGGTTTTGTGGCAGGTAGGTCGTGCCTTACTAACCTTATTGAGTTTTTTGAGAAAGTGACCAAGGAGGTGGATGGGGGCAAGCAGTGGACGTGGTATATATGGATTTTAGTAAGGCGTTTGATAAGGTTCACCATGGTAGGCTTCTGCAGAAAATGCAGATGTATGGGATTGGGGGTGATCTAGGAAATTGGATCAGGAATTGGCTAGCGGATAGGAAACAGAGGGTGGTGGTTGATAGTAAATATTCATCATGGAGTGCGGTTACAAGTGGTGTACCTCAGGGATCTGTTTTGGGGCCACTGCTGTTTGTAATATTTATTAATGATCTGGATGAGGGTATAGTTGGGTGGATTAGCAAATTTGCTGATGACACCAAAGTCGGTGGTGTGGTAGACAGTGAGGAAGGGTGTCGTAGTTTGCAGGAAGACTTAGACAGGTTGCAAAGTTGGGCCGAGAGGTGGCGGATGGAGTTTAATGCGGAGAAGTGTGAGGTAATTCACTTTGGTAGGAATAACAGATGTGTTGAGTATAGGGCTAACGGGAGGACTTTGAATAGTGTGGAGGAGCAGAGGGATCTAGGTGTATGTGTGCATAGATCCCTGAAAGTTGGGAATCAAGTAGATAAGGTTGTTAAGAAGGCATATGGTGTCTTGGCGTTTATTGGTAGGGGGATTGAATTTAGGAGTCGTAGCGTTATGTTGCAACTGTACACAACTCTGGTGCGGCCGCACTTGGAGTACTGTGTGCAGTTCTGGTCCCCACATTACAGGAAGGATGTGGAGGCTTTGGAGAGGGTGCAGAGGAGGTTTACCAGGATGTTGCCTGGTATGGAGGGGAGATCCTATGAGGAGAGGCTGAGGGATTGTTTTCGCTGGAAAGGCGGCGGCTAAGAGGGGATCTTATTGAAACATATAAGATGATTAGAGGTTTAGATAGGGTGGATAGTGATAGCCTTTTTCCTCTGATGGAGAAATCCAGCACGAGGGGGCATGGCTTTAAATTGAGGGGGGGTAGTTATAGAACCGATGTCAGGGGTAGGTTCTTTACCCAGAGGGTGGTGAGGGATTGGAATGCCCTGCCAGCATCAGTAGTAAATGCGCCTAGTTTGGGGGCGTTTAAGAGATCCGTAGATAGGTTCATGGACGAAAAGAAATTGGTTTAGGTTGGAGGGTCACAGTTTTTTTTTTTTTTAACTGGTCGGTGCAACATCGTGGGCCGAAGGGCCTGTTCTGCGCTGTAATGTTCTATGTTCTATGTTCTATTTGCCTTCTTGCCCACCTTATCTACTGGTGTTGCCACTTTCAGGGAACTATAGACCTGTACGCCTAGATCCCTGTGTATGTTAATGCTTCTAAGAGTTCTGCCATTTACTGTATACTTCCCTGCTGCAGTAGACCTTCTAAAAGGTCACATTTGTCCTGATTAAATTCTATTTGCCATTTCTCCGCCCATCTGCATCCTACTGTCTCATCTGGCAACCCCCCTCACTATCCGCAGCTCCTTCAATCTTTGGGTCGGTGGCATTCTTGTTAAACATCAGGTGTATCCCGCTTCCTGACATGGAGAAGTTGTTTATTCATAGAGTCATAGAGGTTTACAGCATGGAAACAGGCCCTTTGGCCCAACTTGTCCATGCTGCCCTTTGTTTTTAAACCCCTAAGCTAATCCCAATTGCCCGCATTTGGCCCATATCCCTCTATACCCATCGTACTCATGTAACTGTCTAAATGCTTTTAAAAGACACAGTTGTACCCGCCTCTACTACTACCTCTGGCAGCTTCTTCCAGACACTCACCACCCTCTGTGAAAAAATTGCCCCTCTGAACACTTTTGTATCTCTCCCTCTCACCTTAAATCTATGCCCTCTAGTTTTAGACTCCCCGGCCTTTGGGAAAATATATTGACTATCTAGCTGATCTGTGCCCCTCATTATTTTATAAACCTCTATAAGATCACCCCTCAGCCTCCTACGTTCCAGAGAAAAAAGTCCCAGTCTATCCAACCTCTCTTTATAACTCAATCCCTCAAGTCCTGGTAGCATCCTAGTAAATCTTTTCTGCACTCTTTCTAGTTTAATAATATCCTTTCTATAATAGGGTGACCAGAACTGTACACAGTATTCCAAGTGTGGTCTTACCAATGTCTTGTACAACTTCAACAAGACATTCCAACCCCTGTATTCAATGTTCTGACGGATGAATCCAAGCATGCCGAATGCCTTCTTCACCACTCTGTCCACCTGTGACTCCACTTTCAAGGAGCTATGAACCTGTCACATTAGAGTTAGATCCTTGATCAAAGGTTTGGAATAAGTATTACTACAGCTGATGAGGGCGGAAGATAACTTTTATAAACCTTGCAGGGATTGGTTTAAGACAAACGGGTGAATCATCTAGCCTTTATATGCGCTGTAATGTTCTATGTTCTATGTTCTATGCTAAATTGCCCCCTAGTGTCCAAAAATATGAAGGTTAGGTGGATTGGCCATGCTAAATTGTCCCCTAGTGTCCAAAGATATGAAGGTTAGGTGGATTGGCCATGATCAATACACGGGGCTTCAGGAATGGGATATGTTAGTGGGCCTAGAAAGAGTGCTCTTTCAGAGGGTCGGTGCAAACTCGATGGACCGAATGGCCTTACTGCACTGTAAGGATTCTATCATTCTAATACACGTTTTCTGACTAATAACTGAGAGGCTTGACTCACCATAAATAACATGCGAATACGAACTCTTATTCATGCTCACAGGGTTCTCAACGGTGCAAGTATAGTCCCCGCCATCTGATTTTTTAGCTTTGGAAATAATCAACGTGCTGTTGTTTTGCACTATCTGATGACGTTGGCCATTCGTTATCACTTTGCCATCTTTCCACCACAGAATGGAACTTGCTGTCCCTGAAGACACTAGACAGGTCAATTCAATGCTGGTATCCACGTAGGCACAATTACTGAAGATTAAAGGCCTTGACAGCGGTTCTATGGGAAATAATGAATGAACAGATTAAAATGTACACTAAAGAGCTCTGTCCTTTATAGGGAAAATCAGCACCGAGGTGGACTTCTGGATTGACTTTCCACCTTCAAGTTCACCCAGTTTTATCTTTACTTCAACCTAACTGCTGCTGAAATTCTCACCCAAAGCCCTTCAGGTTCCATGTGACAATCCTGAGGTGATGAGATTTTTATACTTCAGGTCTATAAGACGATTATGGCTTGGGTAAATGAAAGGAGTCACATCACGTGATGATATTCTGGCGAGTGTCTGAGCGAAGATGATGTTACTTTTTAACAGTTCTTAAGGTCTACTGTGCTATTCTGTAAAGCGTGTGTGTGTGTGTGTGTGCATATACGTGTGCATGTGGTATGCGTGTGCATCTCTAATATAAATAGCTAGGGACCAAGTTTGTTCTACAGGTGAACACAACCTGGGTGGAAATTTGCACCAGGAGATAAGTGAGGATTTGGATGTTCAGCTGTTGAATTTCAAAGGGAGGCAACGGGAACTTACAACTTAGAAAGGGTCATGATTAAATAGGCAAAATTATGAAATTAAGTGTCACAAACAACAAAGTTATCAGCAAAATTAAAGCCCACAGAATAAAAGCATCAGTAGCTGCATGTACACAAGGTTTCCCAAGTCACAGGAAGCAGGGAGTAGTGATACATGGTATTTCAGGATAGATAAAGTGATATTGTGGGAGTTCCAGGGATCACTACTTACCTTGAAATATATTAATGATCTAGATTTGGAATATGCTTGGGACCACGTTAATAATGACACAATATTGGAAGTATTGTAAATTGTCAAGCGGAGAATGATAGACGTTGTTGTGAATATCTAGTTTGTGTGTTTTTGGTTTGGTGGGACGTTCTTGAACAAGAGGGCATAACGAGCTAAACTGGAGCTAAAGTGTTGCACACTGAAATAAGTGAAATATTTTATCCCCGCACAAAGAGTAGCAGAATTCTACTGTTAGAAGCTGAGTCTGTTGTTGTCAATTGAAATTTGCGTAATTCTGAGATGAATAGATTTTTCTGTTGGCAATTAATGTAAGGGGTGAAGAACAAAGACTGGTTGTAACACAGTGGTTAGGACTGCTACCTCACAGCGCCAGGGACCCGGGTTCAATTCCCGGCTTGGGTCACTGTCTGTGCAGTTTGCACGTTCTCCCCGTGTCTGCGTGGGTTTCCTCTGGTTGCTATGGTTTCTTCCCAAAGTCCAAAAGACATACTGGTTAGGTGCATTGGCCGTGCTAAATCCTTCCTCAGTGTACCCGAACAGGCGCTAGAATGTGACGGCTGAGGGATTTGTACAGTTACTTCATTGCAGTGTTAATGTAAGCCTACTTGTTTAAAAGAAAGTTTATTTATTAGTGTCACAAGTAGGCTTACATTAACATTGCAATGAAGTTACTGTGAAAATTCTACAGCCTCGCTCGAGTGACACCGGAAATTCCCACCCGAGGTCAACGGACATTTCCGCTGTCTGCCACTCGCCCGCTCCGATTCCATGGCGGGCAGGGTGGTAGAATTCCAGAACCAAAAGAGAAAACGCTGGAAAATCTCAGCAGGTCTGGCAGCATCTGTAAGGAGAGAAAAGAGCTGATGTTTCGAGTCCAGATGACCCTTTGTCAAAGCTAAAAGGCATCGAAAGTGGGAGGTATTTATACTGCAGGGGCAGGGAATGAAAGATGAGTCATAGCCATGGAAACCAGGGGTAAAGACTGTTAATAGCTGTCCACAGAGAGAATAAAGGGTGTGAATGGCCAAACAGCAGAGAAACTGTCAGCTATGACAGATGAAGATGTGGTGGGGGGGCGGGGGGGGGCGGGGGGGGGTAGCGGGGGAATGGGACAGAGGTAGAATATAGAAAAGGGGAAGCGGGAGGGAGAAAAGGTAAGGGGATAAAGTAGGAGGAAGGAAAGAGTTGGGGGGGGGGGAGAAAAATGAAGAAAGACCATAAAGAAATAAAAGGCAGAGAACAGTAAAAAATTAAACAAAATAGAATGAAAACAAAGGTGGTCGAGGTGGGGTACAGCAAATTCTCTGAAGTTGTTGAATTCGATGTTGAGACCGGAAGGTTGTAAAGTGCCTGGCCAGAAGTTGAGATGCTGTTCCTCCAGTTTGCGTTGAGCTTCACTGGAACATTGCAACAAGCCAAGGACAGACATGTGGGCATGGGAGCAGGATTGTGTGTTAAAATGGCAAGTAACTGGAAAGGTCAGGGTCCTGATTATGCACAGACCGAAGGTGCCCAGCAAAGCGATCACCCAGTCTACGCTTGGTCTCTCCGATATAGAGGAGACCACATTGGGAGCAGCGAATGCAATAGACCAAATTGAAAGAGATGCAAAAGAAACGCTGCTTAACCTGGAATGAATGTTTTGGACTTTGGATGGTGAGCATGGAAGAGGTAAAGGGACGGGTGTTACACCTTTTCCAATCCATGGGAAGGTGCCATGAGTGACGGGAGAGGTGTTGGGTGTAGTGGAGGAGTGGACTAGGTTATCCTGGAGAGAACGGTCTCTGTTGAATTCCAGCGCTGGTGTGAGAGGCCGAATGGCTTATTTGCATTCCTATCCTTAATCGATCTCAAGTAGAAAAGTTCTACTCAAGTTCAGGAGCCAAAATGTGATGAGGTATCGAAAGCACTTACCAATGAGTTCCAGATCTGCACTCCATTGCCAATCTGTGCCGACAGTGATGGTATAAGTCCCTCGGTCAGTGGGTTTTAAGTTGTTTAATTTCAGAGAGCCGTTGGATGTACTGAATTGCAGACGCGATCTGAAGTGTTCAATTGGTTCCTCTTTTTGGTGACCTTCGTGGGCTGGTGCATAATCCAGAATATTTACCGGGCTTCCATTGCTGCCATTGAACGTCCACAAGACGTCAATGTTGCTGACATTGGCTCCATATTCAGGATCCAGTAAAACTGATGAACCAACGACTCCAAACACTTCTTTCCTTCTGACTGATTCAGGTCAAAAACAAATTTAATCTTTTAGGCTGGAGCAGTACAACATTAAAATGTCACTTAGACGGAAAGCTGCAACAAATAAGATAGACAATACCCCTCACTTCAGGGAACAGGGCAGAGGAATGGCACATCTCTCTCTCCCTCCCTCTCAGTTAACAGGCAGGATGGCAGTGGGGAGGGCAAGAAAAGAGGCTGCAAAGGGACAGAGATCCCACATGCCTCGTCTGAAGGAAGGAGACTGGCTGGAATCGGGGTGGACGATGCTCACAGAACGGCATTCCCCATTGAATCATAGAATCCCTACAGTACAGAAGGAGGCCATTCGGCCCATCGAGTCTGCACCGACCACAATCCCACCCAGGCCCTATTCCCGTAACCCCATGCATTTACTCCAGCTAATCCCCCTGACACTAGGGGGCAATTTAACATGGCCAATCAACCTAACCCGCACATCTTTGGACTGTGGGAGGAAACTGGAGCACCCCCACACAGACACAGGGAGGCCGTGCAGACTCCACACAGGCAGTGACCCAAGCCGGGAATTGAACCTGGGTCCCTGGCACTGTGAGGCAGCAGTGCTAACCACTGTGCCACCTCTATTGGCCTCGGGTGGGATCTTATGAGCCTCGGGCAGGGGAGGTGGTAAAATCCTGACAAATCTGTTGAGTCCAAGAGGATATATCCTCCATCACCCTATTTCCATTTATTTTATTTCATTTCTTCCTTTCATTTTATTCATCAATTTTATAACTTTATGCTCTTATTTTTCCACTTCTAATATCTTACTTCCTATCTTGTTTTCCAACCCACCACTCTCCGCCCCCCGCCCACCCCCCGCGCCCCCGCCCACCCCCCCCCCCCCCGCCAACACCCCACTGGGGCCACATGCCTCAGGTTGTCCTTTGACACTCTGCACCCCTTTGTTCTGCCATTCACACATTCCAATTTCTTAATGGACGCTATTAGCACCGTTCTCAGCCTTTAACATCACCATTCAAATTCCCTTTGATTTTTTGTCTATGTTATTCCTATCAATGTCAGCACCAGGGAGGCATTGGCCTCGTGATATTATCGCTAGACTATTAATCAAGAAACTCAACAAATGTTTTGGGGACCCGGGTTCGAATCCCACCACAGCAGAATTTGAATTCAATAAAATATATCTGGAATTAAAAGTCTAATGATGACCATGAAACCATTGTCATTTATTGGAAAAACCCATCTGGTTCACTAATGTCCTTTAGGGAAGGAAATCTGCTGTCCTTACCCGGTCTGGCCTAAATGTGACTCCAGAGCCACAGCAATGTGGTTGACTCTCAACTGCCCTCCAAGAGCAACTAGGGATGGGCAATAAATGCAGGCCAGCCAGCGACACCCATGTCCCACAAAAAATTTTAAAAACCCACCCCACCTCCCCCCGCACCCCCACCATAGTATAAATCTTGTCCGACTTTCCTTGTTTTCAGCTCTGCCAAAAGGGTCATCCAGACTCGAAACATTGGTTCTATTTTCTCTCAGTAAGAGTTTTAACAACACCAGGTTAAAGTCCAACAGGTTTATTTGGTAGCAAATACCATAAGCTTTTGGAGCACTGCTCCTTCGTCAGATGGAGTGGAAATCTGCTCACAAATAAGGCATACAGAGACACAAAATCAAGTTACAGAATACTGATTAGAATGCAAATCTTTACAGCTAATCAAGTCTTAAAGATACAGACAATGTGAGTGGAGGGAGCATTAGGCACAGGTTAAAGAAATGTGTATTGTCTCCAGACAGGACAGCCAGTGAGATTCTGCAAGTCCAGGAGGCAAGCTGTGCGGGTTACCGATAGTGTGACATGAACCCAAGATCCCGGTTTAGGCCGTCCTCATGTGTGCGGAACTTGGCTATCAGTCTCTGCTCAGCGACTCTGCGCTGTCGTGTGTCGTGAAGGCCGCCTTGGAGAACGCTTACCCGAAGATCAGAGGCCGAATGCCTGTGACCGCTAAAGTGCTCCCCCACAGGAAGAGAACAGTCTTGCTTGGTGATTGTCGAGCGGTGTTCATTCATCCGTTGTCGTAGCGTCTGCATGGTTTCCCCAATGTACCATGCCTCGGGACATCCTTTCCTGCAGCGTATCAGGTAGACAATGTTGGCTGAGTTGCAAGAGTATGTACCGTGTACCTGGTGGATGGTGTTCTCACGTGAGATGATGGCATCCGTGTCGATGATCCGGCATGTCTTGCAGAGGTTACTGTGGCAAGGTTGTGTGGTGTCGTGGTCACTGTTCTCCTGAAGGCTGGGTAGTTTGCTGCGGACAATGGTCTGTTTGAGGTTGTGCGGTTGTTTGAAGGCAAGAAGTGGGGGTGTGGGGATGGCCTTGGCGAGGTGTTCGTCTTCATCAATGACATGTTGAAGGCTCCGGAGGAGATGCCGTAGCTTCTCTGCTCCGGGGAAGTACTGGACGACGACTCTGTCCACCGTGTCCCGTGTTTGTCTTCTGAGGAGGTCGGTGCGGTTTTTCGTTGTGGCGCGTCGGAACTGTCGATCGATGAGTAAAGCGCCATATCCTGTTCTTATGAGGGCATCTTTCAGCGTCTGGAGGTGTCTGTTGTGATCCTCCTCATCCGAGCAGATCCTGTGTATACGGAGGGCCTGTCCGTAGGGGATGGCTTCTTTCACGTGTTTAGGGTGGAAGCTGGAGAAGTGGAGCATCGTGAGGTTATCCGTGGACTTGCGGTACAGTGAGGTGCTGAGGTGACCGTCCTTGAGGGAGATGCGTGTGTCCAAGAATGCAACCGATTCTGGAGAGTAGTCCATGGTGAGTCTGATGGTGGGATGGAACTTGTTGATGTCATCATTTAGTTGTTTCAGTGATGCCCTCGTAAGAACAGGATATGGCGCTCGACTCATCGATCGACAGTTCCGACGCGCCACAGCGAAAAACCGCACTGACCTCCTCAGAAGACAAACACGGGACACGGCGAACAGAGTACCCTTCGTCGTCAAGTACTTTCCCGAAGGGGAGAAGCTACGGCATCTCCTCCGGAGCCTTCAACATGTCATTGATGAAGACGAACATCTCGCCAAGGTCATCCCCACACCCCCACTTCTTGCCTTCAAACAACTGCACAACCTCAAACAGACCATTGTCCGCAGCAAACCACCCAGCCTTCAGGAGAACAGTGACCACGACACCACACAATCCTGCCACAGCAACCTCTGCAAGACGTGCCGGATCATCGACATGGATGCCATCATCTCACGTGAGAACACCATCTACCAGGTACACGGTACCTACTCTTGCAACTCGACCAATGTTGTCTACCTGATACGCTGCAGGAAAGGATGTCCCAAGGCATGGTACATTGGGGAAACCATGCAGACGCTACGACAACGGATGAATGAACACCACTCGACAATCGCCAGGCAAGATTGTTCTCTTCCTGTGGGGGAGCACTTTAGCGGTCACAGGCATTCGGCCTCTGATCTGCGGGTAAGCGTTCTCCAAGGCGGCCTTCACGACACACGACAGCGCAGAGTCGCTGAGCAGAGACTGATAGCCAAGTTCCGCACACATGAGGACGGCCTAAACTGGCATCTTGGGTTCATGTCACACTATCGGTAACCCCCACAGCTTGCCTCCTGGACTTGCAGAATCTTACTGGCTGTCCTGTCTGGAGACAATACACATTTCTTTAACCTGTGCCTAATGCTCCCTCCATTCACATTGTCTGTATCTTTAAGACTTGATTAGCTGTAAAGATTTGCATTCTAATCAGTATTCTGTAACTTGATTTTGTGAGCAGATTTCCACTCCATCTGACGAAGGAGCAGGGCTCTGAAAGCTAATGGCATTTGCTACCAAATAAACCTGGTGGACTTTAACCTGGTGTTGTTAAAACTCTTACTGTGTTCACCCCAGTCCAATGCCGGCATCTCCACATCATGACTCCCATCTATTTTCTCTCTACAGATGCTGTCAGACCTGCTCAGATTTTCCAGCATTTTCAGTGGTTTTTTTCAGATTCCAGCATTTGCCTTTAGGATATATCTATTACTTTATATAAGCAATTGGTGGCAGCCTTGTGTACCAACTACAAGATGCTCTGCACCAACAAGCCAAGGATGTTTCGATAGCATCTTCCAAACCCACAACCTCTACCGCCTACAAGGGCAGCAGACACATGGGGAGACCATCACCTGCAAGTTCCCCTCCAAGCCACACACCATTGTGACTTGGAATTGTGTTGCCACACAGTAACACACACACATTTACACACAGTAACACACACACATTTACACACAGTAACACACACACCCTTACACACAGTAACACACACACCCTTACACACAGTAACACACACATTTACACACAGTAACACACACTTACACACAGTAACACACACACACACACACATTTACACACAGTAACACACACATTTACACACAGTAACACACACTTACACACAGTAACACACACACACACACATTTACACACACACACACACATTTACACACAGTAACACACACACCCTTACACACACACACATTTACACACAGTAACACACACACATTTACACACAGTAACACACACACCCTTACACACAGTAACACACACACATTTACACACAGTAACACACACACCCTTACACACAGTAACACACACACCCTTACACACTGTTGCTGGTTCCAAATACTGGAACCTCCTTCCTAACAGCACCGTTGGTGTTCCTAAACTGTGTGGACTGCAGCAGTTCAAGGAGGTGGTTTCTGAATGGGTAATAAGCATTGACCGAGCTCACAGTGCCAAATTCCATGAGTGAATACAGTGTATAAAAAATCCCCAAGTGGCTGTAACTTGAGCTCCTCAAGTTACAGCCACTCACTCAAACTCCAAGCTCTGGAATTCCCCCATAAATTTCTCATTCGGCAAACACTGTTTCACCATGTGTGTTTTAATGGCTACTTTTGTGGTCTGTGTTAAACTTTGTTAGCTAATGATCACAAGATGCACTTCGTTATTTTTGAACATTATAAAACCCTGGCACAGTGGTTAGCACTGCTGCCTCACAGCGCCAGGGTTCCGGGTTCAATTCCGGCCTCGGATTGCTGTCTGTGTGATGTTTGCACATTCTCCCCGTGTCTGCGTGGGTTTCCTCCGGGTGCTCCGGTTTCCTCCCACAGCCCAAAGATGCACAGGTCAGGTGGACAGGCCATGTTAAAATTGCCCCATAGTGTCAAGCGGATTAGCAAGGGTAAATTCATGGGGTCCCAAGGATAGGACCAGGGTGGGGTTGTTGTCGGTGCAGCCTCGATGGGCTGAATGGCCTCCTTCTGCACTGTAGAGATTCTATGATTCCGAAACCTCAAGTAGTTGTTGAGGGAGGAGAGCACGCAGAGGGTAGAAGTAAAATATACCACTCTGCAAATCCTTACATCCTGGAGGAAGCTGCCGCCCTCTTCTTATGTCAGGGAGGTGGAAATGGGGCAGAGATGAACTTGCTAGATCTGGAGGCAGGCCTTAGGTGGCCATGGAACTAGGTGTACAGCAAGATTGTCAGGTTAGAAGATCCACCTCCGCTTACCAGGGCATTGACCCAGTTTAATTTGCGGTTGTTAGGCCCTGAATCCTCAACAACCTGATCCAACCCCCATGCCCTTTCATATCTCCCATTCTAACCCCATACCCAGTATGCATTAGATATGCAACCAATAGAATAACACTGGCAAGTGTTTGAAATGCTCATGAAATGAAAAATCAAACTATTCAAAAATCCATTTGAAAAGGTTCACCTTCCTACTTTCACAATTAAACATGTGAAATTTCCATTGAGGAAATCTTTCATTTTTTTCAAATAAACACACAGACACTGTAAAACTTGAACATTTTTACAAGGTGTTGTACTGTCCATCAAACAAAGCCAGCAGTCCTTTTTGTAACTGTGTGGATAAACCCCTGCGGGGCCGAGTCTATTATTCATTTTTGAGCTCAAGCAACCATTCATAATGATGCCACCTGGCATCTGTATCAATAGGCTAAATAGATGGCCGGACAGCTGCTTTGCTAAATGGCTTCCTTATGAATGCTTCACTGAGCTCCAAGAATGTCTAATGCATTCAATCCCATGAGGGGCTGTGGACACAGTTGCAAAGGGAACTTCAAGATTTGATTGACTCATCAGGTGAGTGAAGGAGCAGCACTCCAAAAGCTTGTGTTACCAAATAAACCTGTTGGGCTTTAACGTGGCGTTGTGAAACTACTTACTGTTCCCAAAGCTAGAGGGCATAGGTTTAAGGTGAGAGGGGAGAGATACAAAAGGATCCAGAGGGGCAATTTTTTCACAGAGGGTGGTGAGTGTCCGGAATGAGCTGCCAGAGGTAGTAGTAGAGGCGGGTACAATTTTGTCTTTTAAAAAGCATTTAGACAGTTATATGGGTAAGATGGGTATCGAGAGATATGGTCCAAATGTGGGCAATTGGGACTAGCTTAGTGTTTTTAAAAAAGAGGGTGGCATGGACAAGTTGGGCCGAAGGGCCTGTTTCCATACTGTAAACCTCTATGACTCTATGAGAGGTGGAGAGCTGTGGGGAGGGAACCTGGGGTCCCAGCAACTGAAGGCAGGGCCATCAGCGATTAAAGTCAGGCTGGCACAAGAGTCTGGAACTGGAGCTGGGAAGCTATCTCGTAGGTTTGGAGGAGATTACAGGGATAGGGAGGGGTGAGGCTACAGAGGGATTTGAAAATTAGGATTAGCAATTTAAAATCAAGATATTGCGTGACCAGCAGCCTGTGCAGGCCAAGAAGCACAGGAGCTGGGGGACAGGACTCAGTGCATCAAAGGGCATGGACAGGAAAGCTTTAGATGACAGTTCAGAAGAGGCTATTCGGCCCATCGAGTCTGCACTGACACTCTGATGGAGGATCTCACCCAGACCTTCTCCCCTGCACCATTCCCATAACCCTAAACATATACCATGGCTAATTCTCCTAATTTACACACATCTTGGGACACTGAGGGGCAATTTTACATGACCAATCCACCTAACCTACACATCTTGGGACACTAAGGGACAATTTAGTTTGGCCAATCCACCTAACCTGCACATCTTTGGACTGCGGGAGGAAACCGAAGCCCGGGAGGAAACCCATGCAGACACAGGGAGAACATGCAAACTCCACACAGACAGTCACCCAAGGCTGGGATCGAACCCGGGTCCCTGACGCTGAGAGGCAGCAGTGCTAACCACTGTGCCACTGTATCATCCATCATGGCCAACAGGACAATAAAGTCAGCAGGCTGCCTCCAATGCCAGTCCAAGACTCAGCACCCGCAGGTGTAAGATTAAGGCACCTTAAGCACCATAGGGTGTGTCACGGGTAACATTCCTTGCATTTATAACTTTGATGTTTCTGTGAGGTTTGGAATATTTATACGCTCTTTTTATGTTAATATGACGTCACATAAAGATTTTCTTTCGTTCAATGGGCTGAATTCGCTGCATGTTTTGTACATTGGCCTCATGTTGCACAGCTGAGGGTTTTGTGTCATCTTTCCTATGTCTGGTCTCTGACACTGGGGCTGTACAGTGGCACAGTGGTTAGCACTGCTGGCTCACAGGGCCAGGTTCACTTCCCAGCTTGCGTCACTGTCTTCAAACCTACATGTTGCAGATGTGTGAACAGTCTCAGTGACAGAGTGAATGTGAGGTCAGGAGTTCATCTCAGTGTCAAGTATGTCACCAAACAGTCCAGTTCAGTCTCAGGCTGTTGCTCGGGAGAGAGACTGAAGACATCTGTCTCTGCAATCTTTAGTCTGCAGAAAAGCAGTCTTAAAAGTTAGCAACGCTGGAGCAGGAGGAAACAGAGCTGGGTGTCCTTCGCATGCATGCAAAAACAAACTATGCAGGGCGGCACGGTGGCACAGTGGTTAGCACTGCTGCCTCACAACACCAGAGACCCAGGCTCAATTCCGGCCTTGGGTCACTGTCTATGTGGAGTTTGCATGTTCTCCCCGTGTCTGCGTGGGTTTCCTCCGGGTGCTTCAGTTTCCTACCACACTCCAACAATATGCAAGTTCGGTGGATTGGCCATGCTAAATTGCCCCTTAGTGTCCCAAAATGTGTAGGTGAGGTAGATTGACCAGGGTAAATTGCCCAAATGCACCAAGATGTCTAGGTTACGGGGATTGGTAGGGTAAATACATAGGATTATGAGGATAAGGCCTGGGGGAGATGCTGTCAGAGAGTTGGTACAGACCTGATGGGCCGAATGGCCTCCTTCTGCACTGTTGGGATCCTATGAACTTTGCCCCAGATGCTGTTGCATAGCAACCTGTTTAATTCATTCACAGGAATGTGCCAGCACTTATTGCCCATCCCCAAATGAACTGAATGGAGGGGGGGGTTATTTAAGAGTCAACCACATCCTGACTTGGAAATATATCACCGTTCCTTCGCAGTCGCTGGGTCAAAATCCTGGAATCCCCTCCCTAATGGCATTGTGGGTCAACCCACAGCACGTGGACTGCAGCGATTCAAGAAGGCAGCTCACCACCTCCTTGCCCATATCCCACAAATTAATTTTAAAAACATTGCTGTGGATCTGGAGGCACATTGTTTAAAGTTTATTTATTAGTGTCACAAGTAGGTTTACATTAACACTGCAATGAAGTTACTGTGAAAATCCCCTAATCGCCACACTCTGGCGCCTGTTCGGGTACAGTGAGGGAGAATTCAGCACGGCCAACGCACCTAACCAGCACGTCTTTCGGACTGTGGGAGGAAACCGGAGCACCCGGAGGAAACCCACGCAAACACGGGGAGAATATGCAAACTCCACACGGACAGTGACTCAAGCCGGGAATCGAACCCGGGTCCCTGGCGCTGTAAAGCAGCAGTGCTAACCACTGTGCCACCGTGCCGTGCCATTGTAGAACAGGCCAGGTAAGAGACAACAGATTTCTTTCTCTAAAATAATGGGTTTTTAATAATCATTTTTTAATTCCACTTTTTTTTATGTTGAATTTGAAAAGTTCACCATCCGCTGTGGTGGGATTTGAAGTGGAGATGCCGGCGTTGGACTGGGGTAAACACAGTAAGAGTTTTAACAACACCACACTGCTCGCTCCGAAAGCTAATGGCATTTGCTACCAAATAAGCCTGTTGGACTTTAACCTGGTGTTGTTAAAACTCTTACTGTGGGATTTGAACCCAGGTTGCACCACAGCCTGCATGCACTTAGGGGAGTTCCAACTCTAGTTACAGAAAAGCTTTCAGGCACAAACGTCATCTTGTCTAACTGTAACAGCCACCCCTCTGACACCGGGACATCACAGCAAAACTATTCTCATTTTGCAGAGAGGATGTGACGCCGCAGCAGCCTCACATTCACCCCACCCCCATCCCCCCCTTGCCCAGACTCTGCAGAATTCCCTGTTCATTGGGCGGCACAGTGGTTCGCACTGCTGCCTCACAGCGCCAAGGACCCAGGTTCGATTCCCAAAAGAGAAAATGCTGGAAAATCTCAGCAGGTCTGGCAGCAATCTGTAAGAAGTTTAACAACACCAGGTTAAAGTCCAACAGGTTTATTTGGTAGCAAAAGCCACACGTGTGGCTTTTGCTACCAAATAAACCTGTTGGACTTTAACCTGGTGTTGTTAAACTTCTTACTGTGTTTACCCCAGTCCAACGCCGGCATCTCCACAGCAATCTGTAAGCAGGGAAAAGGGCTGATGTTTCGAGTCCAGACGACCCTTTGTCAAAGCTTGGGTCACTGTCTGTGCAGAGTTTGCGCGTTCTCCCCGTGTCTGTGCGGGTTTCCTCCGGAGTGCTCCGGTTTCCTCCCACAGTCCAAAAGACGTGCTGGTTAGGGTGCATTGGCCATGCTAAATTCTCCCTCAGTGTAGCGACTGGGGGGATTTTCACAGTAACTTCATTGCAGTGTTAATGTAAGCCTACTTGTGACACTAATAAATAAACTGAGGTTTAAACTTCATCCCCATTCAGTATCTTACCTGCTTCACCCAGAGACCAGACACTGAGGAAACCGAGTTGCTGCAACGGGAGAAAGACAAGGAAGGGCAGAAGCGAGAGTGTCAATCGGTATTTCATCGAGACAAACTAATCCGCTCAAACTATAACACACTTCACCGGGGACGTCGGGCTCTTTAAATCCTTAGCTCCAACCACAGTGTGCAGAGCAAGACTCGAACCAATTTCTTTTTAAATCCTCTTGGAGAACCAGAGATACGCTTCAGCCAGGGAGGTCGTCCTGCTAGGAGCTGCTGCAACTTACAAGTCACGCTGCTCGATCACTGTCAACGCATTAAGAAAACGCTTGCATATTTTGGCAGCATCCCTGTATACCGTCCGTCCTTAACTGGGAGGGGATTCAGAAATAGCCCCAGAGCAGGTTAGCCTCCTGAATAAAGAACTTCACCCAGCGAGGTGATGGGATCAACAAGTGGGATTCCTGCGGTGGTGTTTGGGGGAGTTCGAAGTTACTGAACTGAATCTCTGACTTCCTGAATCTCCGCATAACATAGGCTCACGTCAAAGAGGTTGGGGGGCGGTGTGACTTTTAATTGTCGATCAGCTCAGGCTGCATACAGACTTCCAGTTGGGTGTTGTTTCTCTAGTTGTGAAGGCAGCACAGAACAATGTTGGTATGCTGCCAACAATTATATGGTAAGAGTTTTAACAACACCAGGTTAAAATCAAACAGGTTTATTTGGTAGCAAATGCCATTAGCTTTCGGAGCGCTGCTCCTTCATCAGCAGCGCTCCGAAAGCTAATGGCATTTGCTACCAAATAAACCTGTTGGACTTTAACCTGGTGTTGTTAAAACTCTTACTGTATTTACCCCAGTCCAACGCCGGCATCTCCACATAACAATTATAAGGGCAGTGCTAGATAGAATCATAGTATCCCTACAGGAGGTCATTCAAGTATGCCCTGTCTCTCTGACAGAGCACCTTAGAATCATAGAAATCATAGAAACCCTACAGTACAGAAAGAGGCCATTCGGCCCATCGAGCCCGCACCGACCACAATCCCACCCAGGCCCTACCCCCATATCCATCCACTAATCCCTCTAACCTACGCATCTCAGGAAACTAAGGGCAATTTTAGCATAGCCAATCAACCTAACCCGCACATCTTTGGACTGTGGGAGGAAACCGGAGCACCCGGAGAAAACCCACGCAGACACGAGGAGAATGTGCAAACTCCACACAAACAGTGACCCGAGCCGGGAATCGAACCCAGGTCCCTGGAGCTGTGAAGCAGCAGTGCTAACCACTGTGCTACAGTGCCGCCCAGTGCTAACCACTGTGCTACCGTGCCTTACCCAGACCATATCCCTGCAACCCCATGTACTTATCCCACTCACCCCCTAAACCGTGACATCTTGGAACTGGGGCGGCATGGTGGCACAGTGGTTAGCACTGCTGCCTCACAGCACCAGGAACTCCA
The DNA here is from genome assembly GCF_964213995.1 of Mustelus asterias. Lineage (NCBI taxonomy): Eukaryota > Metazoa > Chordata > Chondrichthyes > Carcharhiniformes > Triakidae > Mustelus > Mustelus asterias. The sequence goes on from NC_135808.1 coordinate 12,415,076, forward strand.
GGTTCGATTCCCAGCTTGGTCTGTGTGGAGACTGCATGTTCTTCCCCCATGTTTGCGTGCTGGTTAGGTGCATTGGTCATGCTAAATTCTCCCTCAGTGTACCCGAACAGGCGCCAGAGTGTGGCGACGAGGGGATTTTCACAGTAACTTAATTGCAGTGTAAGCCTACTTGTGACTAATAAATAAACTTTTACCTTTGGACTGTGGGAGGAAACTGGAGCACCCGGAGGAAACACGCGCAGACACAGGGAGAACATGCAAACTCCACAAAAACATCTGAGGCTAGAATTGAACCTGGGTCCCTGGTGCTGTGAGACAGCAGTGCTAACCACTGTGCCCCCCTATGTGGGTTAGGTTGATTGGCTATGCTAAATTGTCCCTTGGTGTCAGGGGGATTAGCAGGGTAAATACATGGGATGGAAGGAATAGCACTTGGGTGGGATTGTGGTCGGTGATGGGCCAAATGGCCTCCTTCTGCACTGTAGGGATTCTATGAAAACAGTGCTCCATAATGAGCATGATACCCTTGGTGCAACTTCTTTCTTTTTGTATTGCATGTCTGGACTAAAAGTGTGCCAATGTCAGACTGAGATGAGGAGGAATTTCTTCTCTCAGAGGGCTGTGAGTCTTTGGAACTCCTTGCCACCGAGAGCAGTGGGAACAGAGTGCTTGTATATATTTAAGGCTGAGATAGATAGATTTCTGGTCCATCAGAGAATCAAGGGTTATGGGGAAAGGGCAGGAAAGTGGACATGAGGAATATTGAATCAGCCATGATTCTACTGAATGACGGAGCAGGTGTGAGGGGCTGAATGGCCTACTCCTATTTCTTATGGTCTTACATGTGCTTATAACACACTTTCTGAACCCACCCTGTACCTTCAATGATTTGTGCACATATATTTGTAAGGAATTAGGGCCTTTAATGAACAAGAATTTTCTGCATGGTGTCGAACTCTTACGGGATTAGGTAACACATTATCGATACTCTGTCTCCAGAAAGACAATTTCTAAACCGGCAAGAATTCTAAACATCCCTGGAAACATCAGGATCACTTGGTTTCAGATTCCCGATTGGCACACACAAGTTTTATAAGTGTTTCATAAGACATAGGAGCAGAATTAGGCCATTCAGCCCATTAGGTCTGCTCCACCATTCAATCACGGCTGATAAGTTTCTCAACCCCATTCACAACCCCAGTGGAATTCATTAGCACAGAAAGTAGTTGATGCCAAAACATTGAATATATTCAAGAGGCAGCTGGATATAGCACTTGGGGCGAATGGGATCAAAGGTTATGGGGAGAAAGTAGGATTAGGCTATTGAGTTTAGACGTTCAGCCATGATCATAATGAATGGCAGAGTAGGCCTGAAGGGCCAAATGGCCTCCTCCTGCTCCTATCTTCTATGTTTCTATTCTCCTGTTTTTCCCCGTAATCTTCGATCTCTTTACCAATCAAGAACCTATCTATCTCTGTCTTAAATGCATTCAATGATCTGGCCTCCACAGCCTTCCAGAGATTCACCGCTCCGTGGCTGAAGAAATTCCTCCTCATCTTGGTTCTAAGGTGTCGCCTCTTTACTCTGCAGCTGTCTCCTCGGATCCTAGTCTCTCCGACCAATGGGAACATCTTACCCACGTCCACTCTATTCAGCCCCTTCATTATTTCATTGAGATAAATGAGATTCCCCCCTCATCCTTCTAAACTCCATCAGGTACAGACCCAGAGTCCTCAAACACTCCTCATACATCAAGCTTTTCATTCCCGCGATCATTCTCGTGAACCTCCTCTGGATTCTCTCCAACACATTCTTCCTTAGATACAGGCCAAATTTGCTCGCAATCTTCTAAATGTGATCTGACCAGAGCCATAAAGCCTCAGCAGTATCCCTGCTTTTGTATTCTAGTCCTCTTGAAATGAATGCTGACATTGTATTTGCTTTCCTAACTCTGACTGTGTCTTGGGGGAAGGCTGGGTGGGGGGAGAATAGTGGGATGGGAAGTTGACCATCTTGACATCTTGAGAAACTGTCCTGTATCCTTTAGCCACAAGGGTTTGAATAGGGGAATGACACAGGGGAATGACACAGGGGAAGGTCGTCATCCCCCCACCCCACCCCACCCCCCGGCCCCGCCGCACCCCCGTAAAAAGAGCACGTTGAGTGGGCAGGCTTTCTTGGTGGCAGTGCCCATCGAGCAGCCGCCTTCTCCAGATAGAAGGTGGACCAGAGACCATGGGAGAAAGGTTGAGGGAAGAGTTCCCATTTCCACTCGAGCAGAAAGCTGCTATCACAAGCTGGTGATGCCAACACTGTGCCAACCATCCACTGGACTCAATAAACCACTCTGAACTGTCACGGGTCATATACTTTTTCTGCCTAATTAATTAATGTATCGCCTCTGAACTGAGAGAGTTGAAATGTCTAATAGTGGGGGACACGCACTTAAGGGGAGAGGAGGAAAGTTCAATGGAGATGTGAGGGGTAAGTTTTTTTTTACACGGAGAGTGGCGGGTGTCTGGAATACGCTGCCAGGGGTGGTGGTACAGGCAGACACGAGGGCCAGAATTTTACTGCCCCGTCCGCCACGGGAATCGGAGCGGGTGAGGGGCGGACAATGGAAAAGTCCATTAACCTCGGGCAGGATTTTATGGTTTTGGGACAAGCAAGGCTGTATAATCCCACCCGAGGGGCGTTTAAGGGGCTTTCAGATGAACACATGAATATACAAGGAACAGAGGGGTATGGACTAAGGGCAGGCAGAAGGGATTAGTATAATTTGCTGTCCTGTTTGGCACAACATCATGGGCCGAGGGGCCTGTGCTGTACTGTTGTATGTTCTAACTGCTGTTGGTTAATAAACTTTTCTAAATGGAGGTCGGTCACCAGTGGTGTGCCCCAGGGATCTGTTCTGGGACCCTGGCTGTTTGTCATTTTCATAAATGACTTGGATGAGGAAGTGGAGGGATGGGTTGGTAAGTTTGCCGACGACACGAAGGTTGGTGGGGTTGTGGATAGTCTGGAGGGATGTCAGAAGTTACAGAGGGACATAGATAGGATGCAAGACTGGGCGGAGAAGTGGCAGATGGACTTCAACCCAGATAAATGCGTAGTGGTCTATTTTGGCAGGTCAAATGGGATGAAGGAGTACAATATTAAGGGAAAGACTCTTAGTACTGTAGAGGATCAGAAGGACCTTGGGGTCCGAGTTCATAGGACTCTAAAATCGGCCCCGCAGGTGGAGGAGGTGGTTAAGAAGGCGTATGGTGTGCTGGCCTTTATCAATCGAGGGATTGAGTTTAGGAGTCCGGGGATAATGACGCAGCTATATAAGACCCTCCTCAGACCCCACTTGGAGTACTGTGCTCAGTTCTGGTCGCCTCATTACAGGAAGGATGGGGAAAAGATTGAAAGGGTGCAGAGGAGATTTACAAGGATGTTGCCTGGATTGAGTGCAATAAATGCTGGCCAGCGAGCAATGCCCATATCCCACAAATGAATAAAAAAATCAATCAAATCAAGTCAGAAAGAAATATTACTTTTCACTCTATACCAATACATGTGACAATAATAAATCAAACCAAATCAAAACCCTTGTAGGTTGAAGTAGCTCAGGAGAATCCACTTGAGTCAAAAGTGGCTGAAAGCAGGCCAGCGTGCTATAAGGGAACAAATGTTTTTTCAGAAGAAACTCTTCAAATGCAGACAATAAAAATATAACAAAATTTACTCCAACTTATAAATCAATGAAAAGGTTGAATAAAGAAACATCATTACTCCAAACTTGGGGCCTCACCCTGGGCCAATCCAACAGGTTCTTATTTATACTGAGTCAGCAAGTCAGCTGACCATCACATCATTCTGTAATTGGTTCCAACTGAGTCAGCTGACCCTTACAGCTTGTTATCATTGGTCACATTACATCCGATACAAAGTTGTCACCAGTTACATTCTAACATCAAGGAAGGACTCCATAACTGTTTTTAAAAATGAAAGGCATTGTTCTAGAAACTGGATTGGCCAACACCTCCTTTTCAGAGTTAAACAGGGAATTTCCAAAGCAGAGAGTGACGGAGATACCCCCACTTAGTTGAAGAGTCTGAGCGAAGGCAAATGGTTAAAACATGGAAAATAAAGATGAGGAATATTTGCCTAAGGTGTGGATTGCACAAACCTTCTTTCCAGCTTTACCAGGGGACCAAGGGAGTTTCCAAACCGATCAGGAGAATTAGACATCTCACCCAGTAAAAGAGCCACAGGGCAGGGCAGTCGAAGCTAGCAGGTCACTTGTGGGAATCGCTGTCTCGAACAACAAGAGGTTTGACGCCATTTTCCAGATGCAAAAGTGCGAGATTTGAAAGGCTTCACACCCAGAGTTGGAAAGCAATGATTTTAAACAGATTCTCATAGCTACATAAGTTTACAGTGCAGAAGGAGGCCATTCGGCCCATCAAGTCTGTACCTACCACAATCCCACCCAGGCCCTATCCGCATAACCCCATGCATTTACCCTAGCTAGCCCCCTTGACACTAAGGGGCAATTTATCATGGCCAATCCACCAAACCCGCACATCTTTGGACTGTGGGAGGAAACCGGAGCACCCGGGGGAAACCCACGCAGACACGGGGAGAATGTGCAGACTCTGTGAAACAAACCAGGAATCGAGCGCGGGTCCCTGGCGCAGTGGGGCAGCAGTGCTAACCACTGTGCCACCGTGACACTGGGTCACAAGTCGGCTTACATTAACACTGCAATGAAGTCACTGTGAAAATTCCCTTCCGAGAATTAAAGTGTGGGGTGAATCGGGATGCTCTGACCAAAGGCTCTGTAGGGTCTGTTCATTCCTCAGAATAGACGTAGGCAGCACTAGTCCAAAGTTGAACTGCTTTTATTGAGCATCATTTAAAATTAACATATTACAAAAAGCAAAAAGGATTACTTGAGAGAAAGAAAAAGAGAGGGACGGGCAGAAGCTAATCCTGATACAGACTCGATCCAAACCTTGCATAGGATTGGACCAACTAATCAGATAACTGCTAAATTAACTATGAATTCTTATCTGTGTTATTGAAATTGCTGATACAAACTGTGTCCCTAACTTTCATAAACAATTGGCAGCTGTGGCCATGAAAAGTTTTGTTTAGTCGTTTCTGCTAACATTGTATTTTCAAAGAATGAAGTCAATTTCTAAGCTCATCTCAGAATTCCCAGCTGAGTTTTAAAATGTGGCCAAGTTAGCTTTAAAGCTTAGCATAAGTTGTTACATAGACAGAAATATCTTAAAATGAAGCATTTTAACCGAAGCAACCATACAAAGAATCCCAAAGGTTCACTCAAGAAGCTAGAGGAGGACCTACAAAGGAGAAGAGAACACTGATTTTCTCAAGATCCTGGTTAGCATCGAATATGAAGAGGTGATGGTCCAGTGGCATTATCGCTGGACTATTAACCCAGAAATTCAGTTAATGTTCTGGGGACCCTGGGTTTAAATCCCACCATGGCAGATGGTGGAATTTGAATTCAATAAAAAATATCTGGAATTAAGAATCTACTGATGACCATGAAATCATTGTCGATTGTCGGAAAAACCCATCTGGTTCACAATGTCCTTTAGGGAACGAGATCTGCACTCCTTACATGGTCTGGCCTACATGTGACTCCAGAGCCACAGCAATGTGGTTGACTCTCAACTGCCCTCGGGCAACCAGGGGTGGGCAATACATGCTGGCCAGCCAGTGATGCCCATGTAGGTCCCTACCAAAATCTTGAGTCAATCGACGGAGAAAGATTCAATGAGGAGGAGGAGAATAAGGATGGTGATGTGGGATACCGTCTGCAATTAATGTGAGGCATTCACACTCCTGACACTATGAGGGTGTACCCTTACCCAACTGAGAGTACACCTTACATTGGAATTAAGTCAGTGTTGAAGCTGGGTATTGATTACAAAATCAAAGATAGAAAAAATGCAGACTGGCACATTCCAAAGGCCAGGACTATGTGCTGAGGGATCCACTAAAGCTTGGGGCAGCGTCTGCAGAGATTCAATGGAGGAAGGTCTCTGTCTAAGACCTTTCAAACACAGTGAACTGCGGGGAATGGGATTGAATAGAACCCCCATCAGGCTGTATTGAATATGAATATTACATGTGTAAGAGGGATTTTCTCAGGTATCCCCTGGGGTGCTCTGTACTTGTTGAACCTCATTCAATGACTGCGAAAGACAGTATATAGTTAAAGAACAAAAAGGAATTTATTTGCTAATGTATGCATCAGGAGAGAGAGAGAGACACAGTCAATGAGGGTTGACTGTCCTCCCTGAGCTAATATTGCAAGGTAAAATTATTATATTATTCTGAACATTTCAATATCTTGCCTAGTCTCGTCAATCAGACTGGACGGCCCAATTACAATATTCAACATTCTTACCTTAGCCAATAATGTTCCACCTGTCAACAGGAATAGGAGCTTATTAGCTTATTGCCCATGTAGGTTCCTTCTCCTTTACTGAGGAAACCTAACCCACGTCATTACCAGTAACCAAGGCCATAGCTGAACATCGGTGGTTTTTAATTGGTGAAAGGAGTCACTCTTTCGCTGGAACCGCGGCCTCCTTTATCAGCTTGAGAGACTGCTCCAGCCTTGCTACCCATGAATGAATTTATTCCCTTAGATAGTATTAAACTTGTTTTTGCGTATCCAAAAACAGGTAAGAGAAGCTGCCTTTCTGTGCTCCATTGTATTAAAGGAATTTGGTCTGTCGACCACTGTGTTTCCCATCATGCTGCATTCAGACTGAAGTTGGCCAAAAGGCACAATACATATATATATATATTGAAAATACAATTTAAGCTTATAACATAATTAATTTGTGGTTGTACAATTTATAATACCTTTGCAGTTTATAATACCTTTGCATATTTTGTTCCAGGCACATTGTGAATTCTCACTATATATCAGGCACTTAATAATTACCTGAACCTAGTCTACTTATTATGGTAAAACTGAAATGAAGGGCTTCAGACTAAGAATTCTATACTGCCTCCTATTAATATGTATCACAAATGTATTGAAACATCTCAGAGAGCTGAGAGCTGGGGAGGCAATGGCCCAGTGGTGTCATCGCTAGACAATTCATCCGGAGACTCAGCTAATTTTCTGGGGACCTGTGTTCGAATCCCGCCACGGCAGGTGGTGAAATTTGAATTCAATAAGAAATATCTGGAATTAAGAATCGACTGATGACCATGAAACCATTGCCGATTGTCATAAAAACCCATGTGGTTCACTAATGTCCTTTAGGGAAGGAAATCTACCGTCTTTACCTGGTCTGGCCTACATGTGACTCCAGAGCCACAGCAATGTGGTTGACTCTGAACTACCCTCGGGCAACTAGGGATGGGCAATAAATGCTGGCCAGCCAGCGACACTCCATGTCCCATGAGTAAATCAAACCACATCACTTAGCCTATGTAGATAACTTCAAAACCGTTGCGCTATTTGTAATGAATATTTTGAAATGTCTGTAATGTTTCTTTGACTAAAGAGTGCAACTTGGTGTATGTAGATAACCTGAATATTATTGCACTTTGTATGATGGCCACTTTGAAAAGTTTGTGATGTTCTTTCACAAATTTTATGAACAAAGTTCAAAGATGTGCGGGTTAGGTTGATTGGCCATGCTAAAATTGCCCCTTAGTGTCCTGAGGTACGTTGGAGGGATTAGTGGGTAAATGTGTCGGGATATGGGAGTAGGGCCTGGGTGGGATTGTGGTCGGTGCAGACTTGATGGGCCGAATGGCCTCTTTCTGTACTGTAGGGTTTCTACGATTCTATGAAAGTGCATTTTTGAAAAAATAATCAAAGTTAGCTTTGAGGATAAAGCTAATAAACATTGGAAACAATTGACATGGATTTAAAGTGTTGTGAGTTTCTGTGCTGGGAAAAGATTCAAAGTTTATTTATTAGTGTCACAAGCAGGCTTACCTTAACACTGCGATGAAGTTACTATGAAAATCCCCGGGTCGCCACACTCCGGCGCCTGTTTGCGTACACTGAGGGAGAATTTAGCATGGCCAATGCACCTAACCAACACGTCTACACTTTGTCTCTGTCTACACTTCCCACTGCCTCAGCAAAGCAGCCAGCATAATTAAAGACTCCACTCCAGACATTCTCTCTTCCACCTTCTTCCATCGGGAAAAAGATACCTGACGTCACATACCAACCGACTCAAGAACAGCTTCTTCCCTGCTGCCATCAGACTTTTGAATGGACCTACCTTGCATTAAGTTGATCGTTCTCTACACCCTAGCTATGACTGTAACACTGCATTCTGCACTGTCTCGTTTCCTTCTCCATGAACGGTATGCATTGTCTGTACAGTGACAATAATTAACCAAATCAAATCTTTTGGACTGTGGGAGGAAACCAGAGCACCTGGAGGAAACCCACGCAGACACGGGGAAAATGTACAAACTCCACACAGACAGTGACAAAGCCGGGAATCGAACCTGTGTCCCTGGCGCTGTGAGGCAGCAGTGCTAACCACTATGCCGCCGTGTCAGCCCTATTTATTCGGAAAGAAAGAGTTTTAAATGAATTTGTACAGCTGCTGTACACTTAATTCACAAAATACGAAGATAAGTTTCAAGTCCTGAAAACGTTTGGCAGAAATCCAACTTAAAACTTTCAAAACATGCATGCCATACTTAAAAGATGTGGCAAACCACTGTTAGCTTATTGCCTGTGTGTGTGACATGCCTGGGCATGCCCCTGCCGGCTCTGCCTGAGACTCCCTCCCCCCCTGGTCCAGGTATAAAGGTGACTGCTCCCAACCCCCCTGCCTCAGTCTATAACCAGTTCAGCAGCATGGGTGTGCTCCAAAGGCATAGCCTCGAGTAGGACCACCAGCTACAACCCCAGGGGGAAGGGACAGGTAGAGAGGGAGAACGCGATAGTCTGGAAGGCCGTTTTACTAGCTCTGAGGTCTAAAGGTCTTCCAGTCACCCGCTGGCAAGAGGTCCTCCCTGATGCACTACACTCGATTAGATCACTCCTTTGCACAGCTACCAATGCTACCCCTCACGAAAGGATGTTTGTTTTCCCCAGGAAGTCCTCCTCGGGGACCTCACTACCATCGTGGCTGACATCCCCAGGCCCTGTCCTGCTCCGGAAGCACGTGAGGACCCATAAGTCGGACCCCCTGGTCGAAAGGGTTCAGCTCCTCCATGCCAACCCCCAATGCGCCTATGTGGCGTACCCCAACGGGCAGAAGGACATGGTCTCCATTCGAGACCTGGCACCCGCAGGTGCGGAGATGCCGGCGTTGGACTGGGGTAAACACAGTGGAAGTTTAACAACACCAATTTAAAGTCCAACAGGTTTACTTGGTAGCAAAAGCCACACGTGTGTGGCTTTTGCTACCAAATAAACCTGTTGGACTTTGACCTGGTGTTGTTAAACTTCTTACTGTGTTTACCCACAGTTGCCCCAGGGACCACGACAACCCACAACCCCACAACCTCAACTCCCGTATACAGCACGCCTGAGCCCCAGGAGCCGCCACCACGCACCCGACAATCGGAGGGGACTACAGACGACTCGAGCGACTACGGCCTGGCACCTGAACCAACACCGCGGCCACCGGAACCAACACCACAACCGGCACTATGGCGGTCGCAGAGGCAGATCAAGCCCCCAGAGAGACTGAATTTGTAAATTTGTAATTCTGCAAATATCGTTCCACCCACCTCACCCCCGCCGGACTCTTTTTTAAAAGCAGGGGGTGAATGTGGTAAACCACTGTTAGCTTATTGCCCGTGTATGTGTGTGACATGCCTGGGCATGCCCCTGCCGGCCCTGCCTGAGACTCCTCCCCCCCTGGTCCAGGTATAAAGGTGACTGCTCCCAACCTCCCTGCCTCAGTCTCTGCACCAGTTCAACAGCATGGGTGTGCTCCAAGTCTTTTGCGAATAAAAGCCTATTTGTTCTTGCATACAAACTAGTCTTTGCTTGATTGATAGTGCATCAAAGGAGAACTGCCCAAACCTTGGATAACAGAGGCTAAAAGATCACAAGAGGATTTTGTTCTAAATTTGGGAAAAGTTGAAGTGAAAAACAAAGTTTGAAGTAGAATTCCCTTCCTTTCCTTTCATTGAGGGAGTTTTTTAAAAATTACGTAAAATTGATGCAATTGCATGCGCTTGAGAAAGTTTTGCTCTGCCCCTTTGCAAAAGCAAACAAAGAAGTATATTTGTTATATATTTCCATTATGTAGATGTCTGCACCATCAGAGTGAGGGAAAAGCTGGAGCAGAAGGGCCTAACCAGCCCCTAGATGCAGTGAGGACTCACTCATAGTCCTCATGAGAGCAGCATCAGAGTAACTTGGCCAGTTCATGCTAAGAGGAAAACAACCCAGTCAGATTTAAAAAAAAATTTATTATTCACTTTTGGGGCATGGATGTCACTGGCTCGGCCAGCAGTTATTGTCCATTCCCAGTTGCCCTTTAGCAGGTGGTGGTGAGCTGCCCTCGCCATGGTGGCACAGTGGTTAGCACTGCTGCTTCACAGCGCCAGGGGCCCGGGTTTGATTCCCAGCTTGGGTCACTGTCTGTGTGGAGTTTGCACATTTCTTCCGTGTCTGCGTGGGTTTCCTCCGGGTGCTCCCGTTTCCTCCCACATTCGGAAAGACATGCTGGTTAGGTGCATTGACCCGAACAGGCGCCGGACTGCGGCGACTAGAGGAATTTCACAGTAACTTCATTGCAGTGTTAATGTAAGCCTTACTTGTGACTAATAAATAAACTTTAACTTTTAACTTTTAACTCTTGAACCACTGCTGTCCTTGTGGTGTAGGTACACCCACAGTGCTTAGGGGGGATTTCCAGGATTTTGACCCAGTGACAGTGAAGGAACAGCGATATATTTCCAAGTCAGGATGGTGAGTGCTTTGGAGGGGAACCTCCAGATGATGGTGTTCCCAGGTACCTGCTGCTCTTGTCCTTCTAGATGGTATTTCTATGGAGTTTAATCCGGACAAATGTGAGGTAATGCATTTTGGAAGGTCCAAGGCAGACACGGAAGAAATGTGCAAACTCCACACAGACAGTGACCCAAGCTGGGAATGGTAGAACCCTTAAGAGTATTGACAGGCAGAGAGATTTGGGCATACATGTCCACTGATCACCGAAAGTGACAACACAGGTGATAAAGTAGTCAAGGAGGCATACGGCATGCTTGCCTTCATTGGTCGAGGCATTGATATAAAAATTGCAGGTCACACTGCAGCTGTACAGTAACTTAGTTAGGCCTCATTTGGAATATTGTGTACAATTCTGGTCGCCACACTACCAGAAGGATGTGCATGCTTTGGAGAGAGTACAGAAGACGTTTGCCACGATGTTGCCTGGTCTGGAGGGTATTAGCAATGAGGAGAAGCTGGAGAAACTCGGTTTGTTCTCACAGGAACGACGGAGGTTGAGGGATGACCTGGTTTACAAGATTATGAGTGGCATGGACAGAGTGGAGAGTCAGATGTTCTTTCCTAGGGTAGAAAAGCCAAGTACTAGGGGACATGGGTTTAAAGTACGTGGGGGAAAGTTTCGAGGAGGTGTGCAAGGCAAGTTTTTTTACACAGTGTGTGGTGAATGTCTGGAACGTGCTGCCCAGGAGTTGGTGGGAACAGGGACGATAGCGGCACTTAAGGGGCATCTAGACGAATACATGAATAGGATGGGAATAGAAGGCTACGGACTCCATAAGTGCATACGGTTTTAGTTTAGGCAGGTATCACGATCGATGCAGGCTTGGAGGGCCGAAGGGCCTGTTCCTGTGCTATACTGTATAGAATCATAGAATCCTATGGTGCAGAAGGAGGCCATTCGGCCCACTGAGTCTTCACTGACCACAATCCCACCCAGGCTCTATCCCCATAACCTCATACATTTACCCTAGCTAGTTCCCCTGACACTAAGGGGCAATTTAGCATGGCCAATCCACCTAACCCACACATCTTTGGATCTTGTTCTTTGTTCTTTGGGTTGTGGGTTTGGAAGGTGCTGCCTAAGGAGCCTTGGTGAGTTCCTGCAGTGCATCTTGTAGATGGTACACACAGCTGCCACTGTACCTCGGTGGTGGAGGGATTGAATGTTTTTGGAAAGGGTAGCAATCAAGCGGGGCAGCTTTGTCCTGGATGGTGTTGAGCTCCTTCAATGTTGTTGGATGTGCGGCATTGAAGAAGTTGATCAAGAGTGTGGGTGTGGACAGAAGAACAAGGCTGGGATCCTCCGGTCTCGCACGCCCTGCTACTGCTGCCAGGGAGAACAGAGAATTTGGCGCGCAGCCGAATCACCGTTCACAGCTACAGGACCAGAAAAGGTCAGCCGCGGGTGAGGTCGGAGAATTCCAGATGGAAAGAAGGTAAAGTAAAGTGTATTTATTAGTCACAAGTAGAATTACATTGATACTGCAATGAAGTCACTGTGAAAATCCCCTAGTCGCCACACTCCGCACCTGTTCAGGTACACTGAGGGAGAATTTAGCACAGCCAATGCACCCTAACCAGCACGTCTTTTGGACTGTGGGAGGAAACCGGAACACCCGGAGGAAACCCACACAGACATGGGGAGAACGTGCAGACTCCACATAGGCGGTGATGTTGGGCAATCTTGGTGCAGTGTGTTACAGACCTCGCTCACGGATGCAGGAGGTAACTGAGTTTGGATGCTCCTCAAAGATGGCTTGAGACCAGGCCATTGTGCAGTTTAGGCAATGGCCCAGGTACAGGGCAGCTGGTTTGCAGAATGAACACATGACGCATGGGTTCCCAGGCTGAAGTACACTCAACTGATAATGAGTTGAGGCGTACCATCGAATTGTTCCAAATTGTTGATGACTGTTCTCCTACAAATATTGTTAAGGATAAGTAAGCCCACAATGCCCTCGAGGGAGTCTATGCATCCGGTGAAATGCCGAACCTGCAAGGCCTGAATTCCTTCGGCGGTTCTGTGGGCGCGAACGAGAATCCAGGGTGGTAGTCTGCCTCCCTGGTGCCGGGGTCCTGGATGTCTCTGAACGGGTAGGAAGCATCCTAAAAGGAGCGGGTAACCAGACAGATGTCATTGTCCACATTGGTGCAAATGACATAGGCAGAAATAGCAGGGAGGTCCTGAGAGAGCAATTCAGGGAGTTGGGTAGTAGGCTGAAAAGCAGGGCCTCAAGGGTAGCGATCTCTGGACTACTCCCAGTGCCACGTGCTAGTGAGGCGAGGAACAGGGAGATTGTACAGCTGAACGCATGGCTAAAGGATTGGTGCAGGAGGGAGGGTTTCAAATCCGTGGATCACTGGGAAGTCTTCAAGAGAGGATGGCACCTGTACGAGAAGGACGGGTTACACCTAAACTGGAGGGGCACGAATATCCTAGCTGGGAGTTTTGCTAGTGCAGTTCGGGTGGGTTTAAACTAATGTGGCAGGGGGGTGAGGATCAGAACAATAGGTCAATAAGCATAGAGGCTGGGGACGAAGTTCGGGCCAAGACAAGGCTATCTAAGAGGAAGAGCATTCTGGGGAAGGATGATCTCAGTGGGCCTGGAGGTCTGGAGTGCATCTGCTTCAATGCAAGGAGCGTCACAGGCAAGACAGACGAGCTTAGAGCCTTAATGCTTGCGCGGAACTTGGATGTGGTTGCAGTGACGGAGACTTGGTTAAAAGAAGGACAGGATTGGCAGCTGAATATTCCGGGGTATAAGTGTTTTAGGCGAGACAGAGAAGGGGCTAGGAGAGGTGGGGAGTAGCAATGCTGGTTAGGGAGCATATTACAGCGGAACAGAGGGTGGACAATTTGGAAGGGTCAGGTAACGAGTCACTGTGGGTGGAGCTCAGAAACAGGAAGGGCGCAGTCACTATGCTGGGGGTAAACTACAGGCAACAGCCCACGGGAAGTTGAGGAACGGATATGTGAGGAGATTCTGGACAGGTGCAGAAAAAATAGGGTTGTTGTAGTGGGAGACTTTAATTCCCCTCACATAGACAGGAAATCGCTTAGGGCTGGGGGCCTGGACAGGGAAGAATTTATAAAATGCATACAGGAAGGTTCTTTGGAACAATATGTTGACAGTCCAACTAGAGAGGGGGCTATACTGGACCTAGTACTGGGGAATGAGCCCGGTCAGGTCATCGAAGTTTCAGTGGGGGAACATGTGGTGAACAGTGACCACAATTCTGTAAACTTTAGGATAGAAATGGAAAAAGATGAGTGTTGTCCTATGGGTAAGGTGCTGAATTAGGGGAAGGCAAACTACAGCCGGATTAAGCAGGATTTGGTGGCTTTTGATTGGGAGAGGCTGTTCGAGGGTAAATCCACATTTGGCATGTGGGAGTCTTTTAAGGAGCAGTTGATAGGACTGCAGGACAGGCATGTGCCTATAAAAAGGAAGAATAGGAAAGGTAGGATTCGAGAGCCGTGGATAACCAGAGAAATTGTGGGTCTAATCAAAAAGAAAAAAGAGGCATACATGAGGTCCAGGCAGCTAAAAACAGATGGAGCACTGGAGGAATACAGAGAAAGTAGAAAAGAACTCAAACAGGGAGTTAGAAGGGCAAAAAGGGGTCACAAAATGTCCTTGACAGACAGGATTAAGGAGAATCCTAAGGCATTTTATACATACATTAGGAACAAGAGAGTTGTTAGGGAAAGAATCGGACCTCTCAGGGACAAAGGGGGGGAATTATGCTTAGAACCAAAGGAAGTAGGTGAGATCCTAAACGAATACTTTGCATCAGTATTCATGAAGGAAAGGGACATGTTGAGTGGTAGTGTCTCAGAGAGATGTGTTGACCCGTTAGAAAAAATCTCAATTACAAGGGAGGAAGTGTTAGGTTTTTCAGGAATCATTAAGACAGACAAATCCCCAGGGCCGGATGGCATCTATCCTAGACTCCTCAGGGAGGCAAGAGATGAAATTGCTGGGCCTCTAACAGAAATCTTTGTCTCTTCACTGGACACAGGTGAGTTCCCAGAGGATTGGAGGATAGCAAATGTGGTCCCGTTATATAAGAAGGGTAGCAAGGATAACCCGGGTATTTATAGGCCGGTGAGCTTGACATCCGTGGTAGGGAAATTGTTGGAGAAGATTCTTAGAGATAGGATATATGCACATTTAGAACTGAATAATCTCATTAGCGATAGACAGCATGGTTTTGTATGAGGGAGGTCATGCCTCACAAATTTGGTTGAGTTTTTTGAGGAGGTGACAAAAACGATTGACGAGGGAAGGGCCGTGGATGTCGTCTATATGGATTTTAGTAAAGCGTTTGACAAGGTCCCTCATGGCAGGCTGGTGCAAAAGGTTAAATCTCACGGGATAAAAGGTGAGCTAGCTAGATGGGTGGAGAACTGGCTTAGCCATAGAAGACAGAGGGTAACAGTGGAGGGGTCTTTTTCCGGTTGGAGGTCTGTGACTAGTGGTGTTCCGCAGGGCTCAGTACTGGGACCTCTGCCATTTGTGACATGTATAAATGATTTGGAGGAAGCTGTAGCTGCTGTGATCAGTAAGTTTGCGGACGACACGAAGATTGCTGGAGTTGCGGATAGTGATGAACATTGTCAGAGAATACAGCAGGATATAGATAGACTGGAACATTGGGCGGAGAAATGGCAGATGGAATTTAATCCAGATAAATGCGAAGTGATGCATTTCGGTAGATCTAATGTAATGGGGGAGCTATACAATAAATGGCAGAACCATCAGGAGTATAGACACACAGAGGGACCTGGGTGTACAAGTCCACAGATCCTTAAAGATGGCAGCACAGGTGGAGAGGGTGGTGAAGAAGGCATATGGCATGCTTGCCTTTATTGGACGGGGCATAGAATATAGAAACAAAGAAAACTACAGCACAAAAACAGGCCCTTCGGCCCCACAAGTTGTGCCGAACATATCCCTACCTTTTAGGCCTACCTATAACCCTCCATCCTATTAAGTCCCATGTACTCATCCAGGAGTTTCTTAAAAGACCCTATTGAGTTTGCCTCCACCACCACTGATGGCAGCCGATTCCACTCGCCCACCACCCTCTGTGTGAAAAACGTCCCCCGAACATTTCCCCTGTACCTACACCCCAGCACCTTAAACCTGTGTCCTCTGGTAACAGCCATTTCCACCCTGGGAAAAAGCCTCTGAGAGTCCACCCGATCTATGCCTCTCAACATCTTATATACCTCTATTAGTCTCCTCTCATCCTTTGTCTCTCCAAGGAGAAAAGACCGAGCTCCCTCAGCCTATCCTCATAAGGCATGCCACTCAATCCAGGCGGCATCCTTGTAAATCGCCTCTGCACCCTTTCAATCTTTTTCACATCCTTCCTGTAATGAGGCGACCAGAACTGAGCACAGTATTCCAAGTGGGGTCTGACGGGGGTCTTACATAGCTGCATCATTATCCCCAGACTCCTAAACTCAATCTCTCGATTGATAAAGGCCAGCACACCATACGCCTTCTTAACCACCTCCCCCACCTGCGGGGCCGATTTTAGAGTCCTATGGACCCGGACCCCAAGGTCCTTCTGATCCTCTACAGTACTAAGAGTCTTTCCCTTTATATTGTACTCCTTCATCCCATTTGACCTGCCAAAATGGACCACTACGCATTTACTTGGGTTGAAGTCCATCTGCCACTTGTGCGCCCAGTCTTGCATCCTATCTATGTCCCTCTGTAACTTCTGACATCCCTCCAGACTAGCCACAACCCCACCAACCTTTGTGTCGTCCGCAGACTTACCAACCCATCCCTCCACTTCCTCATCCAGGTCATTTATGAAAATGACAAACAGCAACGGTCCCAGAACAGATCCCTGGGGCACACCACTGGTGACCGACCTCCATTTAGAAAAAGACCCATGTATACCCACTCTCTGCCTCCTTTGGGCAAGCCAGTTCTGGATCCACAGGGCAGCAGCACCTTGGATCCCATGCCCTCTCACTTTTTCTAGAAGCCTTGCATGGGGGACCTTATCGAACGCCTTGCTAAAATCCATATAAACCACATCTACCGCTTTCCCTTCGTCAATGTGTTTAGTCACATTTTCGAAGAACTCCACCAGGCTCGTAAGGCACGATCTGCCTTTGACAAAGCCATGCTGAGTATTCTTGAGCATACTAAACCTCTCTAAATGCTCATAAATCTTGTCCCTCGGGATCTTCTCCAGCAGCTTACCAACCACTGAGGTTAGACTCACCGGTTGGTAATTTCCTGGGCTATACCTATTCCCCTTCTTGAAAATAGGAACCACATCCGCAATCCTCCAATCCTCTGGCACCTCTCCCGTCTCCATCGACGACGCAAAGATCATCGCCAGAGGCTCTGCAATCTCTTCCCTCGTCTCCCACAGTAACCTGGGTTACATCCCATCCGGACCCGGCGACTTATCTATCTTGATGCCATTCAAAGATTCCAGCACAACCTCTTTGTTAAAGTCCACATACTCAATCTTTTCAGTCCACCGCAAGCCCACAGTACATCCACCCATGTCCTTCTCCTCTGTGAAAACCGAGGCAAAATACTCATTAAGTACCTCTGCCATTCCTACTGGTTCCATACTGATTTTCCCGCCTTCACCTTTTATAGGCCCTATTCCTTCATGTCTCATCCTTTTACTCTTCACATATTGATAGAACGCCTTAGGGTTTTCCTTAATCCTACCTGCCAAGGCCTTCTCGTGACCCCTTCTGGCTCTCCTAATTTCCTTCTTTAGTCCCTTCCTACAAGCCGTATACTCATCGAGATCCCTATCTTCGCCAAGCTCTCTGAACCTTTTGTACGCTTTCCTTTTCTTCTTTTCTTCTAAAAGATGGCATATGTTGTTGCGGCTGTATAGAACGTTGGTTAGGCCACATTTGGAATACTGCGTCCAGTTCTGGTCACCACACTACCAGAAGGACGTGGAGGCTTTGGAGGGAGTACAGAAAAGGTTTACCAGGATGTTGCCTGGTATGGAGGGTCTCAGCTATGAGCAGAGATTGGGTAAACTGGGGATGTTCACCCTGGAAAGACGGAGGATGAGGGGCGACCTAATAGAGGTGTATAAAATTATGAAGGGCATAGATAGGATGAACAGTGGGAAGCTTTTTCCCAGGTCGGAGGTGACAAACACAAGGGGTCACAGGTTCAAGGTGAGGGGGGAAAGGTTCAACACAGATGTCAGGGGGACGTATTTTACACAGAGGGTGGTGGGGGCCTGGAATGCACTCCCAAGCAAGGTGATTGAGGCGGACACGCTGGGATCGTTTAAGACTTATCTAGATAGCCACATGAACAGACTGGGAATAGAGGGATACAAACGAATGGTCTAGTTGGGCACATGAGCGGCGCAGGCTTGGAGGGCCGAAGGGCCTGTTCCTGTGCTGTATTGTTCTTTGTTCTTTGTTCTTTGAATTCCCCATGCAGCGTGATCTGTGGGTGGCACGGTGGCCCAGTGGTTAGCACTGCTGCCTCACGGCTCCAGGGACCCAGTTTCGATTCCGGCCTTGGGTGACTGTGTGGAATTTGCACATTCGCCCTGTGTCTGCGTGGGTTTCCTCCGGGTGCTCCGGTTTCCTCCCACAGTCCAAAAGATGTGCGGTTTAGGTTGATTGGCCATGCTAAATTGCCCCTGAGTGTCAGGGGGATTAGCAATGCAAATTCATGAGATTACGGGGATAGGGCCTGGATGGAATTGTTGTTGGTGCAGGTTCAATTGGCCGAATGGCCTCCTTCTGCACTGTAAGGATTTTATGATTCTTGCCCTGAAGGCGTAGTATAGTTCAGAGTGTAGTATTGCTCTTAATTGCGTTGTTAATGATCTTAATTATTGTATTTAAACAATGTAAATTTTAGCACTGACCACAAACATATTGCTGTAAGCTGGTGTAATGCAGGCAATGTTACCCAACATAATCATATTTGATACGGCTCTTCAGGGGGGTTTAAACTAATTTGTCAGGGGAGTGGGAAAAGGAGTTGTAGTCCAGAAGTCAGTGTTGAGGGTGGTGAGGTATTGGGGAAGGTATCAGGGTCAAGGGTGGGTACCGGTAGACAGGAAGGTGGGTTGAAGTGTGTCTACTTCAATGCAAGGAGCATCCGGGACAAGGTAGATGAACTTGGGGCGTGGATTGGTACTTGGGACTACGATGTTGTGGCCATTACGGAGACGTGGGTAGAACAAGGACAGGAATGGTTGTTGGACGTTCCGGGGTATAGATGTTTCAGTAAGTGTAGGGAAGCTGGTAAAAGAGGTGGAGGAGTGGCATTGTTAATCAAGGATAGTTTAACGGCTGCGGAAAGGCACTTCGAGGGGGATCTGCACACTGAGGTAATATGGGCTGAGGTTAGAAATAGGAAAGGAGTGGTCACGTTGTTAGGAGTTTACGATAGGCCCCCAAATAGTAATAGAGATGTGGAGGAAGAAATTGCTAAGCAGATTATGGATATGTGTGGGGGTCACAGGGTAGTTGTCATGGGGGACCTTAACTTTCCAAATATTGATTGGAACCTTTGTCGGTCAAATAGTTCGGATGGGGCAGTTTTTGTGCAGTGTGTGCAGGAGGGTTTCCTGACACAATATGTGGATAGGCCGACAAGAGGTGAGGCCACATTGGATTTGGTACTGGGAAATGAACCGGGCCAAGTGTTAGATTTGGTTGTGGGAGAGCACTTTGGAGATAGTGACCACAATTCGGTGTCTTTTGTTATTGCAATGGAGAGGGATAGGGCCGTACGGCAGGGCAAGGTTTACAATTGGGGGAGAGGTAATTATGATGCGATTAGGCAAGAATTAGGGGGCATAAGATGGGAACAGAAACTGTCAGGGAAAGGCACTAATGAAAAGTGGAACTTTTTCAAGGAACAAATACTGGGTGTCCTTGACTGTCAGGCAGGGAGGAAATGGCCGAGTGAAGGAACCATGGTTCACGAAAGAGGTGGAATGTCTTGTGAAAAGGAAGAGGGAAGCTTATGTAGGGATGAGGAAACAAGGTTCAGATGGCTCGATTGAGGGTTACAAGTTAGCAAGGAACGAGCTGAAAAAGGGGCTTAGGAGAGCTAGGAGGGGACATGAGAAGTCCTTGGCGGGTCGGATCAAGGAAAACCCCAAGGCTTTTTACTCTTATGTGAGGAATAAAAGAATGACCAGGGTGAGGTTAGGGCCGGTCAAGGACAGTAGTGGGAACTTGTGTATGGAGTCAGTAGAGATAGGCGAGGTGATGAATGAATACTTTTCTTCAGTGTTCACCAAGGAGAGGGGCCATGTTTTTGAGGAAGAGAAGGTGTTACAGGCTGATAGGCTGGAGGAAATAGATGTTCTGAGGGAGGATGTACTGGCAGTTTTGAATAAACTGAAGGTCGATAAGTCCCCTGGGCCTGATGAAATATATCCGAGGATTCTTTGGGAGGCAAGGGATGAGATTGCAGAGCCTTTGGCTTTGATCTTTGGGTCCTCACTGTCCACGGGGATGATGCCAGAGGACTGGAGAGTGGCAAATGTTGTTCCTCTGTTTAAGAAAGGGAATAGAAATGACCCTGGTAATTATAGACCGGTTAATCTTACTTCGGTGGTTGGTAAATTGATGGAAAAGGTCCTTAGGGATGGGATTTACAACCATTTAGAAAGATGCGGATTAATCCAGGATAGTAAGCACGGATTCGTGAAGGGCAAGTCGTGCCTCACAAATTTGATTGAATTTTTTGAGGAGGTAACTAAGTGTGTTGATGAAGGTAGGGCAGTTGATGTCACATACATGGATTTTAGTAAGGCATTTGATAAGGTCCCCCATGGTCGGCTTATCATGAAAGTAAGGAGGTGTGGGATAGAGGGAAAGTTGGCCGATTGGATAGGTAACTGGCTATCTGATCGAAGACGGAGGGTGGTGGTGGATGGAAAATTTTCGGACTGGAGGCAGGTTGCTAGCAGAGTGCCACAGGGATCAGTGTTTGGTCCTCTGCTCTTCGTGATTTTTATTAATGACTTAGAGGAGGGGGCTGAAGGGTGGATCAGTAAATTTGCTGATGACACCAAGATTGGTGGAGTAGTGGATGAGGTGGAGGGCTGTTGTAGGCTGCAAAGAGACATAGATAGGATGCAAAGCTGGGCTGAAAAATGGCAAATGGAGTTTAACTCTGATAAATGTGAGGTGATTCATTTTGGTAGGACTAATTTAAATGTGGATTACAGGGTCAAAGGTAGGGTTCTGAAGACTGTGGAGGAACAGAGAGATCTTGGGGTTCATATCCACAGATCTCTAAAGGTTGCTACTCAAGTGGATAGAGCTGTGAAGAAGGCCTATAGTGTGTTAGTTTTTATTAACAGGGGGTTGGAGTTTAAGAGCCGTGTGGTTATGCTGCAACTGTACAGGACCTTGGTGAGACCACATTTGGAATATTGTGTGCAGTTCTGGTCGCCTCAAAATAAGAAGGATGTGGAAGTGCTGGAAAGAGTGCAGAGGAGTTTTACCAGGATGCTGCTTGGTTTGGAGGGTAGGTCTTATGAGGAAAGGTTGAGGGAGCTAGGGCTGTTCTCTCTGGAGCGGAGGAGGCTGAGGGGAGACTTAATAGAGGTTTATAAAATGATGAAGGGGATAGATAGAGTGAACGTTCAAAGACTATTTCCTCGGGTGGATGGAGCTATTACAAGGGGGCATAACTATAGGGTTCGTGGTGGGAGATATAGGAAGGATATCAGAGGTAGGTTCTTTACGCAGAGAGTGGTTGGGGTGTGGAATGGACTGCCTGCAGTGATAGTGGAGTCAGACACTTTAGGAACATTTAAGCGGTTATTGGATAGGCACATGGAGAACACCAGGATGATAGGGAGTGGGATAGCTTGATCTTGGTTTTAGATAAAGCTCGGCACAACATCGTGGGCCGAAGGGCCTGTTCTGTGCTGTACTGTTCTATGTATATTATATTCAGTGCTGTGGGAATCATTCCCACTCTTGGAATGCCTTCTGCCCTACAATCAGTATCGTGAATGGCAGGAATGTGAATACGTTTGAGTGCAGGGTGAAAGCCTTACTCCCTTAATGTTCATCAACATTACAGTCCTGACCCAGCCCAGACCCAGAGTCCAGGTGTAACCTGGCAACTCGCTGCCAGGGTCTGAATTTGTCCTTTTATTGGGCAGCAAATAAGCACCATTTCTGGGCATGAGGTTTTGTACTAAAAAGAGCATTAAAGTGCATCATTACAAAGACAAATACAGCACAGGAATGGGCCCTTCGGCCCACCAAGCCTGTGCCGATATGCAGTTTCTATCCTTCTGTTCACCTCCTGTCCATGTGTCTGTCAAGATACGCCTTGAAAGTTGCTAATGTGTCTGCTACTGGCAGCACGTTCCAGGCACCCACCACCTTGTGTGTGGAAAACCTTCCCCGCATGTCTCCCCTAAACTTACCACCTCTCACCCTTTAACCTCTTGTAGTCGACCTTTCTACCCCGGGAAAAAGCCTCTGACTATCCACCCTGTCTATGCCTCTCATAGCTTTGTAGACTTTTATCAGGTCGCCCCCTCAGCCTCCGTCTTTCCAGGGAAAACAATCCAAGTTTATCCAACCTCTCCTCACACCTAAACCCCTCAAGACCAGGCAACATCCTGGTAAACCTTCTTTGCACCCTCCCAAAGCATCCACATCCTTCTGTGGCTACCAGAACTGCACGCAATATTCCAAATGCAGCCTAACTAAAATTTAATGCAGCTGTAACATAACTTGTCAACTTTTATACTCGACACAGGGCCGATGAAGGCAAGCATGCCGTATATCTTCTTAACTACCTTGTCCGCTTGCGTTGCCACTTTCAGGGATCCGTGGACCTGTACGCCCTGATCCCTCTGTATGTCAATGCTCTGTATGTCAATGCTCTGTATGTCAATGTTCTGTATGTCAATTCAACTGGTCAATTTAAATGGTTAGGTGAATTTGCCCGAACAGGCGCTGGACTGTGGTGTCTAGGGGAATTTCACAGTAACTTCATTGCTGTGTTAATGTAAGCCTTACTTGTGACTAATAAATAAACTTTAACTCTCTCCGTTGCACCATTTTAAACACGTAAAGGAAGCTAATGTCTCCGAATTAGGAAAAGGGTTGCCACCCCTTCAGGAGTGACCTGGATGATTTCAGAAATTGAAGGTTAATCTCCTGGACACTGCTGTGTGCAATCCTGGAGAAAGATCATTATAAAAATATTGCTTTAAAAAAATTCTCTGAACTTTTCTCTCTGCCAGATATAGAAAAATGTGAAAATTGGGGGAAAAAAAGACTGTTTGGCTGACAGCCAAGCATCAGCTAATTGGACAATGAGCCTTCCTGCTTTCTGCTTTCTATTTGCTGCAGGAAGGCAGTGCATCATGAAGGTGACATGTTGGCTGCAACCATGTGATGTGGTGAAGCCATTTAATGAAACATCTTTGCATGAATTAATCACCATTCACAACCCTAGCCAGTTTTCCTGTCAAAAAAAATTGCAGAAGAGCAATGCGCTGCGAAGTTTAAAGAGTCAGATGTTTAATAAACAGGGTTAGACAGGGTAGGTTAAGAAATTAGATACAGCTTCTATGAGCTCTTGAGGCTAAAGGGATATGGGGGGAAGGGGGGATCAGGATATTGAATTTGATGATCAGCCATGATCAAAATGAATGGCGGGGCAGGCTCAAAGGGCTAAATGGCCTCCTCCTGCTTCTAGTTTCAAATCTCTACAGTGCAAGTGGAGGCCATTCAGCCCATCGAGTCTGCAACAATCATACTTCCACCCTATTCCCGTAACCCCATATATTTACTCTGATAATCCCCCTGACACTAGGCTCAATTTAGCATGGCCAATCAACCTAACCCACACATCTTTGGACTGCAGGAGGAAACCGGAGCACCCGGAGGAAACCCATGCAGACACGAGAAGAATGTGCAAACTCTACACAGACAGTGACCCGAGACCGGAATTGAGCCGGGTCCCTGGTGCTATGAGGCAGCAGTGCTAACCACTGTGCCACCATGCTGCCCAATGGGATACAGCAGGATATTGATCAGTTGCGGATATGGGTGGAGAAATGGCAGATGGAGTTTAATCTGGGCAAGTGTGAGGTGCTGCACTTAGGGGGATAAAACGTTAAGGATAAGTATGCAGTTAATGGCAGGACCCTGAACAGCATTGATTTGCAGACGGATGTTGGGGTTCAAGTCCATAACTGCCTGAAAATGACCACACAGGTAGATAGGGTGATAAAGAAGACATGATTGCCTCTTTGGGTCGGGGCATTGAGTACAAGCGTCAGGATGTCATGTTGCAGCTTTATAAAGCTTTGGTTAGGCAGCGCTTAGAGTATTGCAGTCAATTCTGGTCGCCACGTTACAGGAAGGATGTGGAGGCTTTGGAGAGAGTGTAGAAGACCCTTCCCAGGATGCTGCCTGGACTACAGGATGTGAGCTACAAGGAGAGGCTGGACAAACTACCGTTGTTTTTTCTTGAGCGGCAGAAGCTGAGGAGAGACCTGACAGAAGTCGAGAAAATTATGAGAGGCACATATAGGGTTGACAGTCTGAATCTTTTTCCCAGAGTTGAAATAGGGGACATGCACTTAAGTTGAGAGGGAATAAGTTCAAAGGAGATGTGAGGGGCAAGCTTTTTCTTTACACAGAGAGGGGTAGGTGTCAGGAACACACTGCCAGAGGTGGGGGTGCAGGCAGATAAAATAGGGACGCTAAAGGGGCTTTTACATAAGCACATAAGCATTATGTGTACTCCGACTCAAATCCTCTTGCAATAAACACTAACATTGCATCAGCCTTCTGAATTGCTTCCTGCATCTACACTTCAGTCCTCATGACTCACTGACAGACACCCAGTTTCCTTTTGCATCTAACCTCTTGCCAGTTAATAAATTGTGGATTACCGTATGTTCTTGGTCTAGTTGGACCAAGGAGCGGCACAGGCTTGGAGGGCCGAAGGGCCTGTTTCCTGTGCTGTACTGTTCTTTGTTCTTTGTTCTTTTTCATATGATATTCAAACTGCCCATTCACTAAGTCTGTCCAAAACCTCCCAAAGCCCTTTTGCATCTTTCTCACAAAACTCTTTGGGTTATTTTTTTCTTTGGTGTGGGGAAGAGCTGAGAGTCCAAATAGTGATGACTGACAGGACTAAATGCTGAAAGAGTCAGTGCCATTGCTGGGAGAACAGAGAGAAATCAAAATCCAAAGTGCTGGAAAAATTTGACCAACCTGGCAGCATCTGTGGAGAGAGAAACAAGCGGCAACCGATACAGTCATCGATATATAAGGGTTAAAAAAGAGTGGTGGGAGGGGACCTGTGTCGGACCGCAACAAGGAATGTTCCACATACCTCACAAAAAATGATAGGCACTGCCACCACTCATGCAGATATCCAGGACCACACCTTTAACTTGGAGAAAGTGAGAAAAGTTAAAGGAACATAGAATCCCTACAGTGCAGAAGGATGCCATTTGGCCCATCAAGCTGACAACAAGCACCCAGGCCCTATCCCCGTAACCCCATGTATTTACGTTGCTAATCCCCCGACATTAAGGGGCAATTTAGCATGGCCTAACCCGCACATCTTTGGACTGTTGGAGGAAATCCATGATGTGGAGATGCCGGCGTTTGACTGGGGTAAACACAGTAAGAAGTCTCACAACACCAGGTTAAAGTCCAACGGGTTTATTTGGTAGCAAAAGCCACACAAGCTTTCGGAGCTGCAAGCCCCTTCTTCAGGTGAGTGGGAATTCTGTTCACAAACAGAGCATATAAAGACACAAACTCAATTTACATGAATAATGGTTGGAATGCGAATACTTACAACTAATCAAGTCTTTAAGAAACAAAACAATGTGAGTGGAGAGAGCATCAAGACAGGCTAAAAAGATGTGTATTGTCTCCAGACAAGACAGCCAGTGAAACTCTGTGGGGTTACAGATAGTGTGACATGAACCCAATATCCCGGTTGAGGCCGTCCTCGTGTGTGCGGAACTTGGCTATCAGGTTCTGCTCAGCGACTCTGCGCCGTCATGTGTCGCGAAGGCAGCCTTGGAGAACGCTTACCCGAATATCAGAGGCCGAATGCCCGTGACCGCTGAAGTGCTCCCCAACAGGAAGAGAACAGTCTTGCCTGGTGATTGTCGAGCGGTGTTCATTCATCCGTTGTCGCAGCGTCTGCAGAGTTTCCCCAATGTACCATGCCTCGGGACATCCTTTCTTGCAGCGTATGGTGCACCATCCACCAGGTACATGGTACATACCCTTGCAACTCGGCCAACGTTGTCTACCTGATACGCTGCAAGAAAGGATGTCCCGAGGCATGGTACATTGGGGAAACTATGCTATCTGGCTATCTGATCGAAGACAGAGGGTGGTGGTGGATGGAAAATTTTCGGACTGGAGGCAGGTTGCTAGCAGAGTGCCACAGGGATCAGTGCTTGGATCTCTGCTCTTTGTGATTTTTATTAATGACTTAGAGGAGGGGGCTGAAGGGTGGATCACTAAATTTACTGATGACACCAAGATTGGTGGAGTAGTGGATGAGGTGGAGGGCTGTTGTAGGCTGCAAAGAGACATAGATAGGATGCAAAGCTGGGCTGAAAAATGGCAAATGGAGTTTAACTCTGATAAATGTGAGGTGATTCATTTTGGTAGGACTAATTTAAATGTGGATTACAGGGTCAAAGGTAGGGTTCTGAAGACTGTGGAGGAACAGAGAGATCTTGGGGTTCATATCCACAGATCTCTAAAGGTTGCTACTCAAGTGGATAGAGCTGTGAAGAAGGCCTATAGTGTGTTAGTTTTTATTAACAGGGGGTTGGAGTTTAAGAGCCGTGTGGTTATGCTGCAACTGTACAGGACCTTGGTGAGACCACATTTGGAATATTGTGTGCAGTTCTGGTCGCCTCAAAATAAGAAGGATGTGGAAGTGCTGGAAAGAGTGCAGAGGAGTTTTACCAGGATGCTGCTTGGTTTGGAGGGTAGGTCTTATGAGGAAAGGTTGAGGGAGCTAGGGCTGTTCTCTCTGGAGCGGAGGAGGCTGAGGGGAGACTTAATAGAGGTTTATAAAATGATGAAGGGGATAGATAGAGTGAACGTTCAAAGACTATTTCCTCGGGTGGATGGAGCTATTACAAGGGGGCATAACTATAGGGTTCGTGGTGGGAGATATAGGAAGGATATCAGAGGTAGGTTCTTTACGCAGAGAGTGGTTGGGGTGTGGAATGGACTGCCTGCAGTGATAGTGGAGTCAGACACTTTAGGAACATTTAAGCGGTTATTGGATAGGCACATGGAGAACACCAGGATGATAGGGAGTGGGATAGCTTGATCTTGGTTTTAGATAAAGCTCGGCACAACATCGTGGGCCGAAGGGCCTGTTCTGTGCTGTACTGTTCTATGTATATTATATTCAGTGCTGTGGGAATCATTCCCACTCTTGGAATGCCTTCTGCCCTACAATCAGTATCGTGAATGGCAGGAATGTGAATACGTTTGAGTGCAGGGTGAAAGCCTTACTCCCTTAATGTTCATCAACATTACAGTCCTGACCCAGCCCAGACCCAGAGTCCAGGTGTAACCTGGCAACTCGCTGCCAGGGTCTGAATTTGTCCTTTTATTGGGCAGCAAATAAGCACCATTTCTGGGCATGAGGTTTTGTACTAAAAAGAGCATTAAAGTGCATCATTACAAAGACAAATACAGCACAGGAATGGGCCCTTCGGCCCACCAAGCCTGTGCCGATATGCAGTTTCTATCCTTCTGTTCACCTCCTGTCCATGTGTCTGTCAAGATACGCCTTGAAAGTTGCTAATGTGTCTGCTACTGGCAGCACGTTCCAGGCACCCACCACCTTGTGTGTGGAAAACCTTCCCCGCATGTCTCCCCTAAACTTACCACCTCTCACCCTTTAACCTCTTGTAGTCGACCTTTCTACCCCGGGAAAAAGCCTCTGACTATCCACCCTGTCTATGCCTCTCATAGCTTTGTAGACTTTTATCAGGTCGCCCCCTCAGCCTCCGTCTTTCCAGGGAAAACAATCCAAGTTTATCCAACCTCTCCTCACACCTAAACCCCTCAAGACCAGGCAACATCCTGGTAAACCTTCTTTGCACCCTCCCAAAGCATCCACATCCTTCTGTGGCTACCAGAACTGCACGCAATATTCCAAATGCAGCCTAACTAAAATTTAATGCAGCTGTAACATAACTTGTCAACTTTTATACTCGACACAGGGCCGATGAAGGCAAGCATGCCGTATATCTTCTTAACTACCTTGTCCGCTTGCGTTGCCACTTTCAGGGATCCGTGGACCTGTACGCCCTGATCCCTCTGTATGTCAATGCTCTGTATGTCAATGCTCTGTATGTCAATGTTCTGTATGTCAATTCAACTGGTCAATTTAAATGGTTAGGTGAATTTGCCCGAACAGGCGCTGGACTGTGGTGTCTAGGGGAATTTCACAGTAACTTCATTGCTGTGTTAATGTAAGCCTTACTTGTGACTAATAAATAAACTTTAACTCTCTCCGTTGCACCATTTTAAACACGTAAAGGAAGCTAATGTCTCCGAATTAGGAAAAGGGTTGCCACCCCTTCAGGAGTGACCTGGATGATTTCAGAAATTGAAGGTTAATCTCCTGGACACTGCTGTGTGCAATCCTGGAGAAAGATCATTATAAAAATATTGCTTTAAAAAAATTCTCTGAACTTTTCTCTCTGCCAGATATAGAAAAATGTGAAAATTGGGGGAAAAAAAGACTGTTTGGCTGACAGCCAAGCATCAGCTAATTGGACAATGAGCCTTCCTGCTTTCTGCTTTCTATTTGCTGCAGGAAGGCAGTGCATCATGAAGGTGACATGTTGGCTGCAACCATGTGATGTGGTGAAGCCATTTAATGAAACATCTTTGCATGAATTAATCACCATTCACAACCCTAGCCAGTTTTCCTGTCAAAAAAAATTGCAGAAGAGCAATGCGCTGCGAAGTTTAAAGAGTCAGATGTTTAATAAACAGGGTTAGACAGGGTAGGTTAAGAAATTAGATACAGCTTCTATGAGCTCTTGAGGCTAAAGGGATATGGGGGGAAGGGGGGATCAGGATATTGAATTTGATGATCAGCCATGATCAAAATGAATGGCGGGGCAGGCTCAAAGGGCTAAATGGCCTCCTCCTGCTTCTAGTTTCAAATCTCTACAGTGCAAGTGGAGGCCATTCAGCCCATCGAGTCTGCAACAATCATACTTCCACCCTATTCCCGTAACCCCATATATTTACTCTGATAATCCCCCTGACACTAGGCTCAATTTAGCATGGCCAATCAACCTAACCCACACATCTTTGGACTGCAGGAGGAAACCGGAGCACCCGGAGGAAACCCATGCAGACACGAGAAGAATGTGCAAACTCTACACAGACAGTGACCCGAGACCGGAATTGAGCCGGGTCCCTGGTGCTATGAGGCAGCAGTGCTAACCACTGTGCCACCATGCTGCCCAATGGGATACAGCAGGATATTGATCAGTTGCGGATATGGGTGGAGATATGGCAGATGGAGTTTAATCTGGGCAAGTGTGAGGTGCTGCACTTAGGGGGATAAAACGTTAAGGATAAGTATGCAGTTAATGGCAGGACCCTGAACAGCATTGATTTGCAGACGGCTGTTGGGGTTCAAGTCCATAACTGCCTGAAAATGACCACACAGGTAGATAGGGTGATAAAGAAGACATGATTGCCTCTTTGGGTCGGGGCATTGAGTACAAGCGTCAGGATGTCATGTTGCAGCTTTATAAAGCTTTGGTTAGGCAGCGCTTAGAGTATTGCAGTCAATTCTGGTCGCCACGTTACAGGAAGGATGTGGAGGCTTTGGAGAGAGTGTAGAAGACCCTTCCCAGGATGCTGCCTGGACTACAGGATGTGAGCTACAAGGAGAGGCTGGACAAACTACCGTTGTTTTTTCTTGAGCGGCAGAAGCTGAGGAGAGACCTGACAGAAGTCGAGAAAATTATGAGAGGCACATATAGGGTTGACAGTCTGAATCTTTTTCCCAGAGTTGAAATAGGGGACATGCACTTAAGTTGAGAGGGAATAAGTTCAAAGGAGATGTGAGGGGCAAGCTTTTTCTTTACACAGAGAGGGGTAGGTGTCAGGAACACACTGCCAGAGGTGGGGGTGCAGGCAGATAAAATAGGGACGCTAAAGGGGCTTTTACATAAGCACATAAGCATTATGTGTACTCCGACTCAAATCCTCTTGCAATAAACACTAACATTGCATCAGCCTTCTGAATTGCTTCCTGCATCTACACTTCAGTCCTCATGACTCACTGACAGACACCCAGTTTCCTTTTGCATCTAACCTCTTGCCAGTTAATAAATTGTGGATTACCGTATGTTCTTGGTCTAGTTGGACCAAGGAGCGGCACAGGCTTGGAGGGCCGAAGGGCCTGTTTCCTGTGCTGTACTGTTCTTTGTTCTTTGTTCTTTTTCATATGATATTCAAACTGCCCATTCACTAAGTCTGTCCAAAACCTCCCAAAGCCCTTTTGCATCTTTCTCACAAAACTCTTTGGGTTATTTTTTTCTTTGGTGTGGGGAAGAGCTGAGAGTCCAAATAGTGATGACTGACAGGACTAAATGCTGAAAGAGTCAGTGCCATTGCTGGGAGAACAGAGAGAAATCAAAATCCAAAGTGCTGGAAAAATTTGACCAACCTGGCAGCATCTGTGGAGAGAGAAACAAGCGGCAACCGATACAGTCATCGATATATAAGGGTTAAAAAAGAGTGGTGGGAGGGGACCTGTGTCGGACCGCAACAAGGAATGTTCCACATACCTCACAAAAAATGATAGGCACTGCCACCACTCATGCAGATATCCAGGACCACACCTTTAACTTGGAGAAAGTGAGAAAAGTTAAAGGAACATAGAATCCCTACAGTGCAGAAGGAGGCCATTTGGCCCATCAAGCTGACAACAAGCACCCAGGCCCTATCCCCGTAACCCCATGTATTTACGTTGCTAATCCCCCGACATTAAGGGGCAATTTAGCATGGCCTAACCCGCACATCTTTGGACTGTTGGAGGAAATCCATGATGTGGAGATGCCGGCGTTTGACTGGGGTAAACACAGTAAGAAGTCTCACAACACCAGGTTAAAGTCCAACGGGTTTATTTGGTAGCAAAAGCCACACAAGCTTTCGGAGCTGCAAGCCCCTTCTTCAGGTGAGTGGGAATTCTGTTCACAAACAGAGCATATAAAGACACAAACTCAATTTACATGAATAATGGTTGGAATGCGAATACTTACAACTAATCAAGTCTTTAAGAAACAAAACAATGTGAGTGGAGAGAGCATCAAGACAGGCTAAAAAGATGTGTATTGTCTCCAGACAAGACAGCCAGTGAAACTCTGTGGGGTTACAGATAGTGTGACATGAACCCAATATCCCGGTTGAGGCCGTCCTCGTGTGTGCGGAACTTGGCTATCAGGTTCTGCTCAGCGACTCTGCGCCGTCGTGTGTCGCGAAGGCAGCCTTGGAGAACGCTTACCCGAATATCAGAGGCCGAATGCCCGTGACCGCTGAAGTGCTCCCCAACAGGAAGAGAACAGTCTTGCCTGGTGATTGTCGAGCGGTGTTCATTCATCCGTTGTCGCAGCGTCTGCAGAGTTTCCCCAATGTACCATGCCTCGGGACATCCTTTCTTGCAGCGTATGGTGCACCATCCACCAGGTACATGGTACATACCCTTGCAACTCGGCCAACGTTGTCTACCTGATACGCTGCAAGAAAGGATGTCCCGAGGCATGGTACATTGGGGAAACTATGCAGACGCTGTGACAACGGATGAATGAACACCGCTCGACAATCACCAGGCAAGACTGTTCTCTTCCTGTTGGGGAGCACTTCAGCAGTCACAGGCATTCGGCCTCTGATATTCGGGTAAGCGTTCTCCAAGGCGGCCTTCGCGACACACGACAGCGCAGAGTCGCTGAGCAGAAACTGATAGCCAAGTTCCGCACACACGAGGACGGCCTCAACCGGGATATTGGGTTCATGTCACACTATCTGTAACCCCCACAGAGTTTCACTGGCTGTCTTGTCTGGAGACAATACACATCTTTTTAGCCTGTCTTGATGCTCTCTCCACTCACATTGTTTTGTTTCTTAAAGACTTGATTAAGTATTCGCATTCCAACCATTATTCATGTAAATTGAGTCTGTGTCTTTATAAGCTCTGTTTGTGAACATAATTCCCACTCACCTGAAGAAGGGGCTTGGAGCTCCGAAAGCTTGTGTGGCTTTTGCTACCAAATAAACCTGTTGGACTTTAACCTGGAGGAAATCCTTGCAGACACGGGGAGAATTTATATAAAAACCCTACAGTACAGAAGGAGGCCATTCGGCCCATTGAGTCTGCACTGACCCACAATCCCAGCCAGGCCCTATCCCCGTAATCCCACATATAGGCAGCAGTGGAAACCACTGTGCCACCATGCTGCCCACCAAATAATCCTGCCCTCTCTGAGGATTGAACTCAGGACCTTCGGATTATGAGACTGACTCGCTGCCTACTGTGCTAAGAGAATATGCAAACTCCACACAGACAGTTACCCGAGGCCGGAATTGAACCCGGGTCCCTGACACTGTGAGGCAGCAGTGCTAACCACTGTGCCACCATGCGGCCCTAAATTGCTTAACGAGACAACAAATTCAGCCAGGCAGAAGTGGGGGTGGATGGTGGAGGATGAGGATTGTTCAGACCTCTGCTCCAGGAGGAAGCAGAGAGCCCTGAGACCATCCTGGGCGGCACGGCAGCACAGTGGTTAGCACTGCTGCTTCACAGCTCCAGGGATCCGGGTTCAATTCCCGGCTCTGGTCGCTGTCTGTGTGGAGTTTGCGCATTCGCCCAATATCTGTGTGGGTTTCCTCCGGGTGCTCCGGTTTCCTCCCTCAGTCCAAAGATGTGCGGGTTCGGTTGATTGACCATGCTAAAATTACCCCTTAGTGTCCTGAGATGCATAGGTTAGAGGGATTAGCGGGTAAATATGTAGGGTTATGGGGGTAGGGCCTGGGTGGGATTGTGGTCTGTGCAGACTCGATAGGCCAAATTGCCTCTTTCTGCACTGTAGGGTTTCTATGATTCTATGATTCTGGTGGGGGACGGAGGTGTAGAGGGGTTAGACTTCTACAGTGAACAGGAGAAATTGGGACCAGGTGGCTGGAATTGTTGAAATAAGGTGGAACGTCAGAGAATTCACAAATGTGGATTAGAAAAGTCTGGAATGAGAAATAAGTTGAGTAGGGCAAGAACGGGCTGAAATTATGAGTCTACCAGGACAGTCCTGTTTGTGGATTTTGGGAATAAGGTAGGAGTGGGCTGTGTGGGGTTGGGGGATTATTGGAGACTGGAGGCTGTTCCGCACTGTCGGGATTCAATGGAATATCTCCAAAGGAGATGGGGATCAGTAACTGTCCTGGCTGGGGGTGGGAGGAAGTGACGGATAGGGGCAGGGTTACTTCCTTTTAAATTCATTCACAGGATATGTGGGTGTCGCGAGCGAGGCGAACATTTTGCCCATCCCTAATTTCCCTCGAGAAGGTGGCGTTCCCCCATTGGTGGACAGATTCGCTGCTGGGGTTGAGGGTCATCACTGTGGGAAGAGGATCACTGCCGGCGGTGAGGATTGCTGCTTGGGCTGAGGGCTAGGGGAGAGAGGGTCCCTACCAGGGATAAGGACTGAACAATGGGATCCAGAAGGCCCACCAAAGCCTCTACCTTCTCAGAAGGCTAAGGAAATTTGACATGTCCATGTCAACTCTCACCAATTTTTATAGATGCGCCATAGAAAGCATCGTTTCCGGATGTATCACAGCTTGGTCTGGCTCCCGCTTGGACCAAGACCAGAAGAAACTATGTGAACGTAGCCCAGTCCATCATTCAAACCAGCATCCCATCCATTGACACTGTCCACATTTCCCGCTGCCTCGGGTAAGCAGCCAACATAATCAAGGACCCCACACATTCTCTCTCCCACTTTCAAATGTCAGGAAAAAGAAACAAAACTCTGAGATCACGTACCAACCGACTCAAGAACAGCTTCTTCCCTGCTGCAATCAGACTTTTGAATGGACGTACCATATGTAAAGTTGATCTTTCTCGACACCCTGGCTATGACTGTAACACTACATTCTGCACGCTCTCGTTTCCTTCTCCCCTATGTACTCTATGAACGGTATGCTTTGTCTGTATAGCGCGCAAGAAACAATACTTTTCACTGTATACCAATACATGTGACAATAATAAATTAAATCAAACACTGCAGGTGGGAGTTAATACTGGGGGTGTGCTGTTAAAGAACGGTGACCAGAGATTATACATACATTACTTGATTTACTGTTTGGTTTTTGAGGATCGCACAATAAGGGCCCGATTTTACCATTGCGTCACACCTGTTTTCGGGCGTGAAAACTTGGTAAAGTCGGGCGTGAGGTGAATAGCGCCATTCGCGCCCGCGTCCACGCCAAATCCCCCTTTACCAAGGCCCAAAAATGGATGCGATCGGGACCGCGCCCGAAATGGGCGCAATGTCAATTTTAATGTATTTGCATACATTTAAATTGACTTAATGAGCTGGAGGCCCAAACTTACTGGCATTTTCCCCTTTACCATCGCGTTCGCCCGTCCAGATTCGGCGCAAAGCAGACCTGCTCGGCCAAGGTCTGTTTCAGACGCTCCAGCTGCTGAAGAGGTAAGTTCAGAGCTTCCAACAGCTGTCTAACTCAGATCGGTGGTGGTGGGGGTCGGGGGGAGTGGGGGGCGGGGGGGGAGGCGGATCAGATCATTCTCTGGTGGGGAGGGGCGGGGGAGGAGGGACGCCCGATCGTTCACAGGTGGGGGGGGGGCGATCGTTCTCTGGTGGTGGTGGGGGGACTGGGGGGGGGGGGGGTGGGGGGGTGGGGGTGTGAGGCCAGATGTATCTCTGGTGTAGGGGGGGGTGTGGTGGTGGGAGGGAGGGAGAAGAGTCAGATCATTCTCTGGTGGGGAGGGGCGGGGGAGGAGGGAGGCCCGATCGTTCACAGGTGGGGGGGGGGGGGCGATCGTTCTCTGGTGGTGGTGGGGGGACTGAGGGGGGGGGTTGGGGGTGTGAGGCCAGATGTATCTCTGGTGTAGGGGGGGGTGTGGTGGTGGGAGGGAGGGAGAAGGGTCAGATCGTTTTCTGGTTAGGGAGGGGGGAGGTGGAGGCCAGATCGTTCTCTGCTTGGGGTTGGGGTGGGGGGGGGGGGAGTGGGGAGGGGTGGGAGAGGAGGGAAGGAGGGAGGCCAGATTGTTCTCTGGTGGGGGGTGGGGGGGGGGGGTTTGGAGGAGGAGGGCCAGATGGATCTCTGGTGGGGGGAGGGCGGGGGGGGGCAGGGGCAGGGGAGTCCGCTGCTACTCTGCGGGCAATCTGTGGCGGGGAAGTGGGGCAGGGGGTCGCGATCAGTCTGGCTAGCAGGGGGGGGGGGTTGGGTGGATAAGGGGGACAGTTATGTTGTGGGTGTGGGGCAGTGTCCGTGGGGGCCATCGCTCCAAGTTGCTTTATGCGCCCCAACAGCGATGTGGCAGGAGAGCGTTTTTCTATTTTATTTTACTGCGGATGGACAGTTGAAGGCTCCAATCGGAGCTGCAGCATTTCGGGCGCGATAAGCCCCGCCCATTCAGAATCGCAACTTTTTTTTTCAGGCTAAGTGCGTATGGGAATGCCGGAGAATGGGGTTTACAAGTTGGATCTGAATCACACCCAGATTCAGCACTTAGAATCAAAATGGTAAATTCGGGCCCCATGTCCAACAATTTGTCTCTCAATTCTACTCAAAGAACAAAGAAAATTACAGCACAGGAACAGGCCCTTCGGCCCTCCGAGCCTGCACCGACCATGCTGCCCGACTGAACTAAAACCCCGTACCCTTCCGGGGACCATATCCCTCTATTCCCATCCTATTCATGTACTTGTCAAGACGCCCCTTAAAAGTCACTACCGTATCCGCTTCCACCACCTCCCCCGGCAATGAGTTCCAGGCACCCACTACTCTTTGTGTAAAAAATCTGCCTCGAACATCTCAAAGAACAAAGAACAAAGAACAATACAGCACAGAAACAGACCCTTCGGCCCTCCAAGCCCGTGCCGCTCCCTGGTCCAAACTCGACCATTCTTTTGTATCCCTCCATTCCCACTCCGTTCATGTGGCTATCTAGATAAGTCTTAAACGTTCCCAGTGTGGCCGCCTCCACCACCTTGCCTGGCAGCGCATTCCAGGCCCCCACCACCCTCTGTGTAAAATATGTCCGTCTGATATCTGTGTTAAACCTCCCTCCCCTCACCTTGAACCTATGACCCCTCGTGAACGTCACCACCGACCTGGGGAAAAGCTTCCCACCATTCACCCTATCTATGCCTTTCATAATTTTATTCACCTCTATTAAGTCTCCCCTCATCCTCTGTCTTTCCAGGGAGGACAACCCCAGTTTACCCAATCTCTCCTCATAACTAAGCCCCTCCATACCAGGCAACATCCTCTGTACTCTCTCCAAAGCCTCCACGTCCTTCTGGTAGTGTGGCGACCAGAACTGGACGCAGTATTCCAAATGCGGCCGAACCAACGTTCTATACATCTGCAACATCAGACCCCAACTTTTATATTCTATGCCCCGTCCTATAAAGGCAAGCATGCCATATGCCTTCTTCACCACCTTCTCCACCTGTGACGTAACCTTCAAGGATCTGTGGACTTGCACACCCAGGTCCCTCTGCGTATCGACATCCTTTATGGTTCTGCCATTTATCGTATAGCTCCTCCCTACATTAGTTCTACCAAAATGATTACAGAAATCATAGAAACCCTACAGTGCAGAAGGAGGCCATTTGGCCCATCAATCCGCACCGATAACTTTCCCATCCAGGCACTATCCGCGTAACCCCACATATTTACCCCGCTAATCCCTCTAACTTACGCATCCCGGGACGCTAAGCTGAAATTTACCATGGCCAATCTACTAACCAGCGCATCTTTTGACTGTGGGAGGAAAGCGGAGCACCCGGAGGAAGCCCACGCAGACAAAGAAGACAGAACAAAGAAAATTACAGCACAGGAACAGGCCCTTTGCCCCTCCAAGCCTGCACCGACCATGCTGCCCGACTGAACTAAAACCCCTACCCTTCCAGGGACCATCTCCCTCCAATCCCATCCTATTCATGTATTTGTCAAGATGCCCCTTAAAAGCCACTTTCACTGTCTGTGTGGAGTTTGCACATTCTCCTCGTGTCTGCGTGGGTTTCCTCCGGGTGCTCCGGTTTCCTCCCACAGTCCAAAGATGTGCGGGTTAGGTTGATTGGCCAGGTTAAAAATTGCCCCTTAGAGTCCTGAGATGCATAGGTTAGAGGGATTGGCAAGTAAATATGTGGGGGTAGGGCCTCGGTGGGATTGTGGTCGGTGCAGACTCGATGGGCCAAATGGCCTCCTTCCGCACTGTCGGGTTTCTATAAAAATTTCTATAAAAAGTCACTATCATATCTGCTTCCGCTACCTTCCCTAGCAGTGAGTTCTGGACTCCACCACCCTCCTTGTAAAAAACTTGCCTCGTACATCTCCTTCAAACCTTGCCCCTCGCACCTTAAACCTGTGCCTCCTAGTAATTGACTCTTCCACCCTGGGAAAAAGCTTCTGACCATCCACTCTGTCCATGCCCATCATAATCTTGTATTCTTCTATCAGGTCTCCCCTCAACCTCCATTGTTCTCGTGAGAACACACCAAGTTTCTCCAACCTCTCCTCATAGCTAATACCCTCCATACCAGGCAACTTCCTGGTAAATCTTTTCTGTACCCTCTCCAAAGCCTCCACATCCTTCTGGTAGTGTGGCGACCAGAACTGAACACTATATTCCAAGTGCGGCCTAACTAAGGCTCTATAAAGTTGCAACATGACTTGTCAATTTTTAAACTCAGTCCCCCGGCTGATGAAGGCAAGCATGCCGTATGCCTTCTTGACTATCTTCTCCACCTGTGTTGCCACTTTCAGTGACCTGTGTACCTGTACACCCAGATCCCTTTGCCTATCAATACTCTTAAGGGTTCTGCCATTTGCTGTATATTTCCTATCTGTATTAGACCTTCCAAAATGCATTATCTCACTCTACAATTTATGCATTTATTCATGTGACACATGCAGTATGGTGGCACAGTGGTTAGCACTGCTGCCTCACAGCGCCAGGGACCCTGGTTCGATTCCCAGCTTGGGTGACTGCTTGGAGTCTGCACATTCTCCTTACACCTGCGTGGGTTTCTTCCGGGTGCTCCAGTTTCCTCCCCACAGTCTGAAAGACGCGTGGGTTCAAGTGCATTGGCCATGCTAAATTCTCCCTCAGTGTACCCGAACAGGCGCTGGAGTGTGGTGACTCGGGGATTTTCACAGTAACTTCATTGCAGTGTTAATGTAAGCCTGCTTGTGACACGAATAAATAAACTTTAAAACTACATTCAATGATTTTCAGCGTGCAGCCCAGCTCCTGACATGACTGAAGCACTGACCCTTCTTCACTCTGTTACATTACAAAACCACGGCTGGAAGGGATTGCAGGGAGCTCAATGCTGAGGCAGCCTTTGATAGAACATCTGCTAGTTCACAGATCAGTGTTAATGAAAGTCAAGTGACTAACTCACCCCAGCAGCAGGGGTGAATCCTGGAAGCGAGTAGCTGCTGACCTGGCCCCGCAGTGTGCACACTGGAGCAAACTCTGGGGATAACATTTACACTGTGCATGCCTCAATTGGCCCTGGTCAAAGGATGTGGAAATTGTAAATTAACTAATCCCACGAGAGTGAGTCACCCAGCACTGTTTGTATTTTCGGTTCCCACTGTATATCCACATTGAACAGAGTAACAAGAGCAGGCCATTCGGCCCCTCAATCCCACACCTGCCAGTGCAAATGCGAGAGAGAGTGTGCTTAGCATTTCTGATAGATCACAGAAATCATAGAAACCCTACAGAGCAGAAGGAGGCCATTTGGCCCATCAATGCGCACCGACAACTTTCCCACCCAGGCACTATCCGTGTAACCCCACATATTTACCCCGCTAATCCCTCTAATTTACGCATCCCGGGATGCTAAGCTGAAATTTACCATGGCCAATCTACTAACCAGCGCATCTTTTGACTGTGGGAGGAAACCGGAGCACCCGGAGGAAGCTCACGCAGACAAAGAAGACAGAACAAAGAAAATTACAGCACAGGAACAGGCCCTTTGCCCCTCCAAGCCTGCACAGACCATGCTGCCCGACTGAACTAAAACCCCTACCCTTCCGGGGACCATCTCCCTCCATTCCCATCCTATTCATGTATTTGTCAAGATGCCCCTTAAAAGTCACTATCATATCTGCTTCCGCTACCTTCCCTAGCAGTGAGTTCTGGAATCCACCACCCTCCTTGTAAAAAACTTGCCTCGTACATCTCCTTCAAACCTTGCCCCTCGCACCTTAAACCTGTGCCTCCTAGTAATTGACTCTTCCACCCTGGGAAAAAGCTTCTGACCATCCACTCTGTCCATGCCCATCATAATCTTGTATTCTTCTATCAGGTCGCCCCCTCAACCTCCATTGTTCTCGTGAGAACACACCAAGTTTCTCCAACCTCTCCTCATAGCTAATGCCCTCCATACCAGGCAACTTCCTGGTAAATCTTTTCTGTACCCTCTCCAAAGCCTCCACATCTTTCTGGTAGTGTGGCGACCAGAACTGAACACTATATTCCAAGTGCGGCCTAACTAAGGCTCTATAAAGTTGCAACATGACTTGTCAATTTTTAAACTCAGTGCCCCGGCTGATGAAGGTAAGCATGCCGTATGCCTTCTTGACTATCTTCTCCACCTGTGTTGCCACTTTCAGTGACCTGTGTACCTGTACACCCAGATCCCTTTGCCTATCAATACTCTTCAGGGTTCTGCCATTTGCTGTATATTTCCTAACTGTATTAGACCTTCCAAAATGCATTACCTCACTCTACAATTTATGCATTTATTCATGTGACACATGCAGTATGGTGGCACAGTGGTTAGCACTGCTGCCTCACAGCGCCAGGGACCCTGGTTCGATTCCCAGCTTGGGTGACTGCTTGGAGTCTGCACATTCTCCTTACATCTGCGTGGGTTTCTTCCAGGTGCTCCAGTTTCCTCCCCACAGTCCGAAAGATGTGTGGGTTCGGGTGCATTGGCCATGCTAAATTCTCCCTCAGTGGACCCAAACAGGTGTTGGAAT
Source organism: Mustelus asterias (assembly GCF_964213995.1). Lineage (NCBI taxonomy): Eukaryota > Metazoa > Chordata > Chondrichthyes > Carcharhiniformes > Triakidae > Mustelus > Mustelus asterias. The sequence continues at coordinate 12,455,381 of NC_135808.1, forward strand.
GTGTTGACTCGGGGATTTTCACATTAACTTCATTGCAGTGTTAATGTAAGCATGCTTGTGACACGAATAAATAAACTTTAAAACTACATTCAATGATTTTCAGCGTACAGCCCAGCTCCTGACATGACTGAAGCACTGATCCTTCTTCACTCTGTTACATTACAAAACCACGGCTGGAAGGGATTGCAGGGAGCTCAATGCTGAGGCAGCCTTTGATAGAACATCTGCTAGTTCACAGATCAGTGTTAATGAAAGTCAAGTGACTAACTCACCCCAGCAGCAGGGGTGAATCCTGGAAGCGAGTAGCTGCTGACCTGGCCCCGCAGTGTGCACACTGGAGCAAACTCTGGGGATAACATTTACACTGTGCATGCCTCAATTGGCCCTGGTCAAAGGATGTGGAAATTGTAAATTAACTAATCCCACGAGAGTGAGTCACCCAGCACTGTTTGTATTTTCGGTTCCCACTGTATATCCACATTGAACAGAGTAACAAGAGCAGGCCATTCGGCCCCTCAATCCCACACCTGCCAGTGCAAATGCGAGAGAGAGTGTGCTTAGCATTTCTGATAGATCACAGAAATCATAGAAACCCTACAGAGCAGAAGGAGGCCATTTGGCCCATCAATCCGCACCGACAACTTTCCCACCCAGGCACTATCCGCGTAACCCCACATATTTACCCTGCTAATCCCTCTAATTTACGCATCCCGGGACGCTAAGCTGAAATTTACCATGGCCAATCTACTAACCAGCGCATCTTTTGACTGTGGGAGGAAACCGGAGCACCCGGAGGAAGCCCACGCAGACAAAGAAGACAGAACAAAGAAAATTACAGCACAGGAACAGGCCCTTTGCCCCTCCAAGCCTGCACCGACCATGCTGCCCGACTGAACTAAAACCCCCTACCCTTCCGGGGACCATCTCCCTCCATTCCCATCCTATTCATGTATTTGTCAAGATGCCCCTTAAAAGTCACTATCATATCTGCTCCCGCTACCTTCCCTAGCAGTGAGTTCTGGACTCCACCACCCTCCTTGTAAAAAACTTGCCTCGTACATCTCCTTCAAACCTTGCCCCTCGCACCTTAAACCTGTGCCTCCTAGTAATTGACTCTTCCACCCTGGGAAAAAGCTTCTGACCATCCACTCTGTCCATGCCCATCATAATCTTGTATTCTTCTATCAGGTCGCCCCCTCAACCTCCATTGTTCTCGTGAGAACACACCAAGTTTCTCCAACCTCTCCTCATAGCTAATGCCCTCCATACCAGGCAACTTCCTGGTAAATCTTTTCTGTACCCTCTCCAAAGCCTCCACATCCTTCTGGTAGTGTGGCGACCAGAACTGAACACTATATTCCAAGTGCGGCCTAACTAAGGCTCTATAAAGTTGCAACATGACTTGTCAATTTTTAAACTCAGTGCCCCGGCTGATGAAGGTAAGCATGCCGTATGCCTTCTTGACTATCTTCTCCACCTGTGTTGCCACTTTCAGTGACCTGTGTACCTGTACACCCAGATCCCTTTGCCTATCAATACTCTTAAGGGTTCTGCCATTTGCTGTATATTTCCTAACTGTATTAGACCTTCCAAAATGCATTACCTCACTCTACAATTTATGCATTTATTCATGTGACACATGCAGTATGGTGGCACAGTGGTTAGCACTGCTGCCTCACAGCGCCAGGGACCCTGGTTCAATTCCCAGCTTGGGTGACTGCGTGGAGTCTGCACATTTTCCTTACATCTGCGTGGGTTTCTTCCGGGTGCTCCAGTTTCCTCCCCACAGTCCGAAAGATGTGTGGGTTCGGGTGCATTGGCCATGCTAAATTCTCCCTCAGTGTACCCAAACAGGTGTTGGAATGTGGTGACTCGGGGATTTTCACAGTAACTTCATTGCAGTGTTAATGTAAGCCTGCTTGTGACACGAATAAATAAACTTTAAAACTACATTCAATGATTTTCAGCGTGCAGCCCAGCTCCTGACATGACTGAAGCACTGACCCTTCTTCACTCTGTTACATTACAAAACCATAGCTGGAAGGGATTGCAGGGAGCTCAATGCTGAGGCAGCCTTTGATAGAACATCTGCTAGTTCACAGATCAGTGTTAATGAAAGTCAAGTGACTAACTCACCCCAGCAGCAGGGGTGAATCCTGGAAGCGAGTAGCTGCTGACCTGGCCCCGCAGTGTGCACACTGGAGCAAACTCTGGGGATAACATTTACACTGTGCATGCCTCAATTGGCCCTGGTCAAAGGATGTGGAAATTGTAAATTAACTAATCCCACGAGAGTGAATCACCCAGCACTGTTTGTATTTTCGGTTCCCACTGTATATCCACATTGAACAGAGTAACAAGAGCAGGCCATTCGGCCCCTCAATCCCACACCTGCCAGTGCATATGCGAGAGAGAGTGTGCTTAGCATTTCTGATAGATCACAGAAATCATAGAAACCCTACAGAGCAGAAGGAGGCCATTTGGCCCATCAATGCGCACCGACAACTTTCCCACCCAGGCACTATCCGTGTAACCACACATATTTACCCCGCTAATCCCTCTAATTTACGCATCCCGGGACGCTAAGCTGAAATTTACCATGGCCTATCTACTAACCAGCGCATCTTTTGACTGTGGGAGGAAACCGGAGCACCCGGAGGAAGCCCACGCAGACAAAGAAGACGGAACAAAGAAAATTACAGCACAGGAACAGGCCCTTTGCCCCTCCAAGCCTGCACCGACCATGCTGCCCGACTGAACTAAAACCCCCTACCCTTCCGGGGACCATCTCCCTCCATTCCCATCCTATTCATGTATTTGTCAAGATGCCCCTTAAAAGTCACTATCATTCTGCGTCCGCTACGTTCCCTAGCAGTGAGATCAGGAATCCACCACCCTCCTTGTAAAAAACTTGCCTCGTACATCTCCTTCAAACCTTGCCCCTCGCACCTTAAACCTGTGCCTCCTAGTAATTGACTCTTCCACCCTGGGAAAAAGCTTCTGACCATCCACTCTGTCCATGCCCATCATAATCTTGTATTCTTCTATCAGGTCTCCCCTCAACCTCCATTGTTCTCGTGAGAACACACCAAGTTTCTCCAACCTCTCCTCATAGCTAATGCCCTCCATACCAGGCAACTTCCTGGTAAATCTTTTCTGTACCCGCTCCAAAGCCTCCACATCTTTCTGGTAGTGTGGCGACCAGAACTGAACACTATATTCCAAGTGCGGCCTAACTAAGGCTCTATAAAGCTGCAACATGACTTGTCAATTTTTAAACTCAATGCCCCGGCTGATGAAGGCAAGCATGCCGTATGCCTTCTTGACTATCTTCTCCACCTGTGTTGCCACTTTCAGTGACCTGTGTACCTGTACACTCAGATCCCTTTGCCTATCAATACTCTTAAGGGTTCTGCCATTTACTGTATATTTCCTATCTGTATTAGACCTTCCAAAATGCATTACCTCACTCTGCAATTTATGCATTTATTCATGTGACACATGCAGTATGGTGGCACAGTGGTTAGCACTGCTGCCTCACAGCGCCAGGGACCCTGGTTCGATTCCCAGCTTGGGTGACTGCTTGGAGTCTGCACATTCTCCTTACACCTGCGTGGGTTTCTTCCGGGTCCTCCAGTTTCCTCCCCACAGTCTGAAAGACGCGTGGGTTCAGGTGCATTGGCCATGCTAAATTCTCCCTCAGTGTACCCGAACAGGCGCTGGAGTGTGGTGACTCCATTCAATCTGCATCGATAAATACCTTTGTCTCTTTATAGTCATGGGACCCACACAATCATTATTCTCTGCCAGACTCAAAATGAAATGAGAATTAGATGCCAGGTAGGTGGCGTAGTGGCACCGTCAGTGGCAAAGCCAGGGTGATGCTCTGGAGAATTGGCCTTCGAATCCACCACTTATAAAAAAACATTCAGGTTCATTAATGTCCTTCCTTCGGGTCTCCAGACCCCATGGTTGGCCACAATTGGTCGTGTCAAGCCACTTAAAAGGTCTCAAAGGAAGACTTCGAGGAATAGCACAGAAAACGACAACAGCAAACTCAGCCCTGTCATCATAGTCTTAGAAGAAAGAACAAAGAAAATTACAGCACGGGAACAAGCCCTTCAGCCCTCCAAGCCCATGCTGATACCCGAACTAAACTAAAAAAGAATTCTGTCCTTATTCGGTCTGTATCCCTCTATTCTTTCCCTATTCATGTACCCATCCAGATGCCTCTTGAATGATGGTAATGTGCCTGCTTCCACCACCTCCTCTGGCAGTGCGTTCCAGGCACCCACCACTCTCTGCATGAAAAACTTCCCCTGCACATCTCCCTTGAACTTTCCCCCTCTCACTTTGAACCTGTGCCCCCTCATAATTGACACTGTCTATGCCTCTCATAATTTTGTAGACCTCTATCAGGCCTCCCTCCAGCCTCCATCTTTCCAGTGAAAACAACCCTAGTTTATTCAACCTCTCCTCATAGTCAACGCCCTCCAGACCAGGCAACACCCTGGTGAACCTTCTTTACATTCTCTCCAAAGATTCCACATCCTCCTGGTCGTGTGGCGACTGGAACTGCGTGCAATAGTCCAAATGGATGCGATCTTATTGGCTGTTCACACCCCGCCTACCGCTGCAAAGAACACAGAGAATTTGGCGCCCAGCCAAATCTCTGTTCACTGCAGCATGCTGGGAAAATCCCACCAGCGCAAACGGCTGTAAGGTTCCAACCATAGAGTTTTACAGCACAGAAAGTGGCTCTTCGGCCCATCGTGTCTGCGCTGGCCATCAAGAACCTATCTATTCTCATCCTATTTTCCAGCACTTTACTCACAGCCTTGTGAGCTTTTGGCCTTTCAAGTGCTCATCTAAATACGTCTTAAATGTTGTGAGGGTTCTCGCCTAAATTCACATTTATCCACGTTATGCTGCATCTGTCACATATTTGCGCACTTACTCAACTTGTCAAAATCACCTTGAAGCCTCTCAATATCCTCCTCACTATTCACATTCCAACTAAGATTTGTGTCGTCAGCAAACTTGAAAACTCCCTCATCCAAATTATTACGTGTATATATTGTGAGTAGCTGGAGCCCAAGAACTGATCCCTGTGGGACCTCATTAGTCACTGCCTGCCACTCAAAAGTCTCCTTACATTAGGAAAGGTATATTTGCCACAGAATCCAACTACCTAAATCCAACCAAGGTTCTCTAGACTTATCCCTGGAATGGCAGGATTTCCATATGAGGAGAGAATGGGTCAACCGGGCCTGTATTCACTGGAATTTAGAAGAATGAGAGGGGATCTCATAGAAATGCATGAAATTCTGACAGGGCTGGACGTTCTGGATGCAGGGATGGTGTCTCCTCTGGCTGGGGGTCTAGAACAAGGGGTCACAGTCACAGGGCACTTAGGACTGAGAAGGGGAGAAACTAGACTGGTGAACATGTGAAGTTCTCTACCACAGAAGGCTGCGGAGGCCAAATTATTGAATGTATTTCAGAAGAAAATAGATTTCTAGGCACTAAGTTATTAAGGAGCATGGGAAGAGCATGGGAGTTTGGTGTTGAGATAGAGGATCAACCATGATTGTATTCAATGGAGGCGCAGACTCGAAGGGGCGACTCCTGCTCCTATTTTCTATGTTTCTGTATAATTTCTAACACAGAGCTGAGGTCTCACTGAGCCATGGCTGTTACTGGTTCAAAAAAAGTGAAGAGAGAAAAAGAGGGAAGAGGAGAGAATGAACATTAACCTTCCTATGTCGGTTGGGGCAACACGGTGGCACAGTGGTTAGCACTGTGCCTCACAGCACCAGGAACCTGGGCTCGATTCCCGGCTTGGGTCACTGTCTGTGCGGAGTCTGCACATTCTCCTCGTGTCTGCGTGGGTTTCCTCTGGGTGCTCCGGTTTCCTCCCACAGTCCAAAGATGTGCGGGTTAGGTGCTAAATTCTCCCTCAGTGTACCCAAACAGGGCGCTGGAGTGTGGCAACTGGGGGATTTTCACAGGAACTTAATGTAAGCCTACCTGTGACACTAATAAATAAACTAAAATAGATTTTGGTTTACAAATAAATGAATTAGGAGCACGAGTAGGCCATTTGGCCCCTTGAGTTTGCTCCGCCATTGATAAGATCATGGCTGATCTGATTGTGGACCCCACTTTTCTGCCAGCCCCCTACACCCTTTAAATGCCTTATCACCCAATAATCTATGTCAAACGCAGCTATTAAAATATTTAATGACCCACCCTCCAAACCCCTCTTAGGAAGAGAATTCCAGAGAATAACACCCCTCTGAGCCAAACAATAATTCTCCTCATCTCCACTTTAAATTTTATTTTTAAACTCTCTCCCCAGAAGAGAAACATCCTTTCTCCAGTCACCTTGTTGTGCCCCCTCAAGATCTTATATGCCTTAATAAGATCACTTTGCATCTTTCTGAAGTCCACTGGAAACAGTAAAGTATTTAATACATTCACACTGCAATGAAGTTACTGTGAAAATCCCCTAATCGCCACACTCCGGCACCTGCTTGGATACACTGAGGAAGAATTTAGGATGGCCAATCCACCTAATGTGCACATCTTTGGACTGTGGGAGGAAACCGGAGCACCCGGAGGAAACCCTGAATGTGCAGACTCCGGACAGACAGTGACTCAAGCCGGGAATCGAACCCCGGTCCCTGGCACTGTGAGGCAGCAGTGCTAACCACTGTGCCACCGTGCCGCCCTTAGGCCCAACCTTTCTTCATAAGACAACCCCTTCATCCCTGAAATTAGTCGAGTGAATATTCTCTACAGCTTCCAAAGCACTAATAAGGAGACCAATATGGGGGTGGCACGGTGGCACAGTGGTCAACTCAGGCCTCAAACACTCCTTTCAGATGAAGCAGTATCTCACTGGCACCTCCTTCAACATAGTGTACTGCATTCGCAGCTCCCAATGCGTTCTCCTTGACAAAGAGGAGACTGAAAACAGACTGGGTAACCGCTTTGTGGGGATCACCTTCGCTCACTCCTCACGCAAGACACCAACCATTCTGTCACTTGCCATTTTAACTCAGCGCCTTGCTCTCATGCCCACATGTCAGTCCCTGATGCTGCAATGCTCCAGTGAAGCCCAATGCACACTGGGAGAGCAGCATCGCATCTTCAGAGTAGGCATGTTACTGCCTTCAGGACTCAACACTGTGACCTCTCGCCTCCATCTAGACCCATTTGTTAATTCCAAATTTTTTTGTTTCAATGTTTTGTCCAATCGCAGATCACCACCCCCCCTTTCCCCACAGGGTCACGTGTCACTTGTTCTTTTGCTTTCACTGGGCCCCGATTTTTGTCCTCCTATTAGCACGTTCTGCTATCTTACCTTTATGCCACTATTAGCACCTTTCCGAGTCCTTCACACTGTCATTAACACTTCCGCTGTCTTGTGCACTCGTTTAAGTTTATTTATTATTGTCACAAATAGGCTTACATCAACACTACAATGAAGTTACTGTGAAAATCCCCTGGTTGCCACACTCCGGCGCCTGTTCGGGTACACTGAGGAAGAATTTAGCATGGCCAATGCACCCTAACCAGCATGTCTTTTGGACTGTGGGAGGAAACCACTGCATCCAGAGGAAACCCACGCAGACACGGGGAGAATGTGCAGACTCCACACAAACAGCAACCCGAGGCGGGAATCGAACCTGGATTCCTGGCGCTGTGAGGCAGCTGTGTTAACCACTGTACCACCCAACACATCTTTGTTGCAATTTCTTCCAGCTCCCACCTTGTACTCCGTTCCAGCATTTCCACCCCCTCTTATACTGTATATAATCAATCACATTTCTCCCTCTCTTTTGCCCTGAAGAAGGGTCACACGGGTTTAAAATGTTAACTGTTTCACTCTCCACAGATGCTACCAGTCCTGCTGAGCTTTTCCAGCATTTTCTGTTTTTATTTCCGAGCAGTATTTTGCTTTTATTATGCTTAAATCTCACAATGTCTGTGGTGATTCCATCCGCCCGCATCAAAGCTAGGTAGGACTTTGTGGTTCCCATGGTTAATCATTTCACAATGACTAACAATCCAGAATAACTTGCTCTACCCATTCTCTGAAGGTATGTGTCAGAGAGAAGAATCATAAAATCCCGACAGTGCAGAAGGAGGCCATTCGGCCCATCGAGTCTGCACCGATCACAACCCCACCGAGCCTTATTCCTGTATCCCCACATATTTACCCTGATAATCCCCCTGAAACTAGGCTCAATTTAGCACAATCAACCGAACCCGCACGTCTTTGGAGTGTGGGAGGAAACCGGAGCACCCGGAGGAAACCCATGCAGACACGGGGAAAACGTGCAAATTCCACACAGACGGTGACCCGAGGCAGGAATTGAACCCGGGTCTCTGGCCCTGTGAGGCAGCAGTGCGAACCACCGTGCCGGCCCAAAGAGCAAAAGAAGAACAAAAACGCTGAAAATTTTTTTAAAAACATGGATTGGAGGGATAAATAACAGACCGCACCCAAATTAACACAGTTTTATGTTTAATGAAATAATTCAAATACCTCCACCTAAATGAACATTTACTCGTCACAATGAGCCACGTACACAAACAGATACTTACATTTGTATGATTCAAATAATGCACACACACAGAATTGTATATATAAATATACACATAGAGGCAGAAATCCACATCAGCAATGTACAAATGCGCATACACACAACATACATTCAAGCACACTCACAAATAAAATAAAAATCAAGTAAAGTTTACTTATTAGTCAGAAGTAGGCTTACATTAATGCTGCAACAAAGTTAGTGTGAAAATCCACTGGTCGCCACACTCCGGCACCTGTTCGGGTACACTGAGGGAGAATTTAGCATGGCCAATGCACCCTAACCCACAGGTCTTTTGGACTGTGGGAGGATACCGGAGCACCCGGAGGAAACCAACACAGACACAGGGAGAACGTGCAGACTCCGCACAGACAGTGACCCAATCCAGGAATCGAACCTGGGTCCCTGTCGTTGTGAGGCAGCAGTGCTAACCACTGTGCCACCCATATATACACAGTCACAGAAGACAGCGGAGGAAAGGGTAGTGTGGAATGCAGAAAAAGAGTTGGTTAAAGAGCTGACATCCTGATAACAAGGTTCAAACTCTCTTCCTCACAGCACTGTGGGTGTACCCACACAACATGGACTGCAGGGTTCGAGAAGGCAGCTCACCACCACCTTCTCAGGGGCTTTTAGAGACCTTGGAGAGCGGTCAGCCAATCAGATTCACCATTCACTCTCTATAGCAGTGGTTCCCAAACTTTTTTCACTGGGCCGCACTTTCAGAATAAAAATTTGCTCGGGCCACACCGAATTTTTTATTGATAAGAAATACATTCAAAATTTAAAAAAAACAACTCCTAGCAGTGCTTGATTCATAACATAGAACACAACTACTTTATAATCTGATCATGGGACATCCAGAAAGTATAAAACAATGCTTGTTTAAACCATGTTTAAATGTTTCTTTGATTGTCCTTGAATCTTCCCGCCACACTTGCCATCCTCTCTCGCCGCACCAGTGTGGCGCGCCGCACCCTTTGGGAACCACTGCTCTCTAGCATCCAGGTTCAACACTACAACAGCCAGAAGAGTTAACACTGCTCTGTGCCTGAGACTGAAGAGGGAGAGAGGGGAATAGCTGGGGAGGAGAGGGAGACACAGAGAGAAAAAGATGACAGCAAGAGTGTAAGGGGGAAAATACAAGGGGGGCACACTCTAAAATGGCAATACAACAAAGCACACTCTAAAATGGCTGCCTGGCACATAAAGGGTTAACTGGGAAAGCCAAAAGAGCAGACACAGGCTCCTGCTGTTCAGAAAAACCTAACAGACAAGCCATTTCCAAATCACAGACAGTGACTCATAGCAAACAAACACCTCAGGAAGCCAAAGCCAAGGGTCAAGACATCTTTTAAGATAAGGAAACCCCAAAACAAAGAGCGTAGATTAATGTTAAAGGAAGGCGGGAAATATGAATGCGAGGGAACCGATTAGCACCTGAACGAGACGAAACTAGCCATTGATAGACCCATTCATAAAATGTTAAATGTCTATACCTGTTTGTATTCTTGTAAACATGAGGAAATGTACCCATTCATGAAATGTTAAATACTTGTACTCACTTAAACAATGTGATAATCTTCGAATCACATGTCAACCCATTGTGTAAAGGGTATAAAACTGAACTGCTCCCGGCATACAATTGAGAGAAGGTTTACTACAGACCAAGTACTTTGTCTCCATGGAGCTCCATTTAATAAATCGTATTTTCTGAATCTCGAAGTCTGACTACTAGTGGATTTTTCCCACAACAAAGAGAGAGAGAGGGAGAGAGAGAGAAATGGAAGTAGCTGAAGAGGAGAGGGAGGCACAGAGAGAGGAAGAGGGGTGAGAGCCTCGCATAAATTCTCAGAATATCCTGCCTCACAAAGGGAAAGTGCTCTTTTACAAGTGTTTGAACACCAAATTTAAGATGGCTCCATGAATGGCAACAGTGGGGCAATATCTGAGGCAGTTTACTCTGGGAGCAGTGCTCCCGCATTTAAGGCAGTTTGTCAATGGTGTCAGTATGCCTGGATTCAGGTTTCTCTTCACTGTGATCAGTCATCACGCTCACCAGGCTTCTCTTTAATGGAAATAGTGCTTTCGGTGTTAAAGGATGGCATCTTCAACTTCTAGAGAAAATAAAGACAAAACGGTGAATTAAAATGTCTGAAAACAGTTGACTTTTTGAACGAATTAGGCAAAACAGTAAAACAACATTTAGTAAAACTTGTCAATATATACTTGATTTGCCTCCTTAAAGTCTGTTTTCTCTTTTGCTTTTAAATATAGAGCTGCATTTTATAGGGAGGTATACTGCTCGCCGCGCCCACCTTACAAAAGTCATTCCAAAGTGACCAATGTGAAAAATGGCTGCCCCAGCAATCCCCCACTCTCTGTGGCCCCATCTCGCTATTGGTCATTCTGACTGGCTAGCAGCTCTCGCTAGAAGTCTGAAATGGTCAGTGCAGGAACTGCAAGAGGGCCCCAGGAAGGGAAGCAATTCATCCTGGGATTTTAGCACAGGGAGGGGTTGGGCACCCAAGGAAGGAGGGCAAGGGGGAGAGACGCTTTTCGGAGGCCAAGAGGAAGGGTGTGAAAAGCAGGTGCCATCATGGTGGGGAGTGGTGTCTGCCACCAGATACATAAAGGGCACCACCTGAAAAATGTGCCCTTTATTCCTTCCCGACTTTTCATTGAACTTAGAAGAGTACAGCACAGGAACAGGCCCTTCGGCCCATGGCAAAGTTTTAAGAAGTTTATTTATTAGTCACAATTAAGGCTTACATTAACACTGCAATGAAGTTACTGTGAAATTCCCCTCGTTGCCAAATTCCAACGCCTGATGTTGTGCCAAACATGACGCCAAATTAAACTAATCCCTTCTGCCTGCCCTTGGTCCTTATCCCTCTATTCCTCGCATATTCATGTGCTTATCTAAAAACCCCTTAAACGCCCCTATCAAGTCTGCCTCCACCACCCCTGGCAGTGTGGTCCAGACACCTACCACTCTCTCTGTACAAATAACATGCCCCTCACATCTCCTTTGAACTTTCTCCCTCTCACCTCAAGTGCGTGCCCCCTAGTGTTAGACATTTCAACTCTGGGAATTTCAATAGAGTCATTTTAAAAATGGTCTCTGAATCTAACCCGATTTCCAACATTAACCATATTTGGGCTTAGGGAATGTAATATTCGGGCCAATTGTCTTGTTAACAATCTCAATTGTCTGTTTATATTTGTTTTAAACTGGCAGGCAGAATCCTGATTACTGCACCCACCAGGCTCCATGTTATGGGGAGCAGGTTTGGAGATGGGTGGGGAGGGTATGGGTTCACCATATTTTATGTGCCCCTCTGCAGAGGATCACAAAATCAGCCCACGACACAGAAGATGGCCATTCTGTCTATTGGGTCAATGCTGGCTTCCACTGGAGTGTTCCATTCAGTCCCACTCCTCGCATGATACCCACATTCATGCAGGTTTATTTCCTTCAAGCGCACACCCAATTTCCTTTCAAAATCACTGATTGTTTTGGCTTCTACGACCCTTGCGGGCAGCAAGTTCCAAGTCATTATTGTTCACTGCGCAAGTAAGTTCTTCCTCACATCTTCCCTGTATCACTTGCCTGAAATCTCAAATCTGCGTCCTTAATTATGTACCATTAGCAAGAAGTCTCACAACACCAGATTAAAGTCCAACAGGTTTATTTGGAATCACGAGCTTTCGGAGCACTGCTCCTTCATCAGGTAAGTGCTCACCTGATGAAGGAGCAGCGCTCCGAAAGCTCGTGATTCCAAATAAACCTGTTGGACTTTAACCTGGTGTTGTGAGACTTCTTACTGTGCCCACCCCAGTCCAACGCCGGCATCTCCACTTCATGTACCATTAGCTAATGGGAAGAATTTTCTTTGTCTACCATATCCAGATCTGTCGTAATCTTGCACACCTCTATCAACTCTCCCTTCAATTTCCTTTGCTCCACGATTCAGCACAGCTCCTCTACTTTTGTATTCAATGCTTCTATTTATGAAGGCTAAGATCTCAAATGCTGTGCTAACCACTCTCTCAGCGAGTCCTGCCACCTTCAAAGATCGATACACATGCACCCAAGTCTCTCTACTCCTGCACGCTCTTTCGAATTGTGTCAGTCATTCCCTTTCCCTATCCTTTCTGCCAAAATGCATTACTTCACGCTTCTCTGTATTAAATTCCACTCGCCTGCCCATTTTTAAATTTAGTCATGGAACATAGGTGTCGCTGGCTGACCAGCATTTATTGCCCATCCCTAGTAGCCGAGGGCAGCTGAGGGTCAACCATATGCTTTGACTCTGGAAACACATGTGGGCCAGACCGGGTAAGGATGACAGATTTCCTTCCCTGACTGACTTTAATGAACCACTTTGGTTTCTCCAACTATTGGCAATGGTTTCATGGTCATCAGTAGATTATTAATCTCAGATTTTTTTTTATTGAAGTCAAATCCCACCATCTGCCATGGTGGGATTCGAACCCGCATCCCCAGAACATTAGTTGAGTTTCTGGATTAATAGTCCAGCGATAATACCACTAGGTCCTCACCTCCTTGTTTTATTTTAATAGCTTATCTATGTCACGATGATCATAGAATCATAGAATGCCAACAGTGCAAAAAGAGGCCATTCAGCCCATCCTACCACAACAATCCTACCCAAGCCCTATCCCCATAACCCCACAGATTTTCCCCACTCATCCCTCTAACCTACGCATCCTGTGACACTAAGAGGCAATTTAGCATGGCCAATGCACCCAACCTGCACATCTTTGGACTGTGGGAGGAAACCAGAGCACCCGGAGGAAACCAACACAGACACGGGGAGAATGTGCAAACTTCACACAGACAGTGACCCAAGCCGGGAATCGAACCCGGGTCCCTGGCGCAGTGAGGCAGCAGTGCTAACCACTGTGCCACCGTGCCGCCCCCGAGGACAAAGTGGAAGAATGCGGTTGAGAATCATATCAGCCACGATTGAACGGCAGAGCAGACGCGATGGTCCGAATGCTCCTATACCTTATGGTCTTAAATCATAATTCCTGCCCAGAAAGGGCGTGAAGCTGATCATGTCACAGGCATGGGGGTGGGGAGAATCTCAAACTGAGATCTCACTGACGCAAATCCTGTTTTGGTCCTCTCGCGAGACTTTGTAGCCACGGAGATGGGGAGGGGGGGGGGTGGTCGCTGATCTCTCCCTTGGGTTTGTTTTATTCCCCTTTTAGATATTAAACAGAGCTTAGCTTTGGATGAATAATCTCCGTTATCTGTGCATCAAGATGTGCTGGTTAGGGTGCATTGGCCATGCTAAATTCTCCCTCGGTGTAACCGAACAGGCGCCGGAGTGTGGTGACTCAGGGATTTTCACAGTTACTGCATTGCAGTGTTAATGTAAGCCTAGTTGTGACACTAATAAACTAAACTAGATTGAAGTTTACAAGTATATGAATTAGGAGCTGGAGTAGGCCTTTGGTTCCTCAAGTTTGCTGCACCATTGATCATGGCTGATCTTAGATTTTTAGGTGCTGGAATGTGGCGATTAGGGGATTTTCAGAGTACCTTGATTGCAGTGTTAATGTAAGCCTACTTGTGACATTAATAAATAAACTTTTAAATTTTTTTATTTCTAGGACCTGCTCAATCTCCATAGAAGTTACTCCTTCACTGCAAAATGAAACCTATCTCCCATTTCTGACTACAATACTGTGTGAAAAGGTTCATTCACAGAAGAGTTCAGAGAAAGAGCTGTACTTCTAATTCAACACTCGTGCTTAATAACATTACTTACTTCACATTCAGAGCGATCCGCATTCTCATTTTTACCTTTATCCTTTTTCCTACCTACGGCTGTGAAGATAGAATGAGTTGTATTGATGAAATAACGTACTGAGCACGTTTTTGCAATAATCAGAATATTGGGCTGTAAGTTATCTTCAGTTTGCCCATTGTATTTTTTACCAGGTAGTCTGCCAAGAATGAACCTTTCCCAATCTGATCGGTTACAAACCAGGGACTCCCATGAGTCAAAAGGGATGCTTGTTCAGGAATGCTTTAATAACATCCCCAAACAGTTTCTGCTGTCATCCTGGGAGTCTCCTGTCACGACCCATTTGCTGATGATACCAAACTAAGTGGCAAGGTAAGCTGTGTGAGGGCTGACAAGAGATATTGACTGGTTAAGCCAGGGTTTCCCAAATTTATTGAGCCGTGGATCCCCCAGTGACTCCCAAGAGCATCGTGGAATCCCAATGGTCTCGTAATGTTGGCAACTTTTTTGCAATGAAATAGGTATGGACACAGAAGTGTAAACAAGTCTTCCGAGCTATATCTGTGCATATATTAATAGAATCATATAATCCCTACAAAACAGAAGGAGGCCATTTGGCCAATTGAGTCTGCACCAATAATGATCCCACCCATGCCTTATCCACAAAACCCCACATATTTACCCCGCTAATCCATCTAACCTACACATTCCGGGACACTTAGGGGAATTTAGCATGACCAATCAACCTAACCTGCACACCTTTGGACTGTGGGAGGAAACCAGAGCACCCGGAAGAAACCCACGCAGACACAGGGAGAACGTGCAAACTCCATACAGACACGACCCAAGCCCCACCCAAGCCGGAAATCGAAAATACGCACGCACGCACAATCTTTTATTCCCTCCCCCTGCAGTATAAATATCTCCCACTTTCTACGCTTTTTAGCTTTGACAAAGGATCATCTGGACTCGAAACGTCAGCTCTTTTCTCTCCTTACAGATGCTGCCAGACCTGCTGAGATTTTCCAGCATTTTCCCTTTTGTTTCAGATTCCAGCATTCGTAGTAATTTATAGTAAAGATATGGAAGTCTTGCTCTGCGCCAGTTAGACGGCCCCTGGAATATCAATTCCAGCCATTACAACAGTTTAAATGTACACTGTAACTGCATCAACAATACTTACATTTGATGAAAATTGGAAGGATTATTGAAAAGAAAATGAATGATACCACTATCGTGTGAATTATATTTGTTTGTAGATTGGCTGCTGGCTCACATCTTCTATCTGCAATAGATAACACAACATAAACAATAAATGTGTCTTTCAAAAACATTTGAAAGGCTCATTGTAAATCATAAAGGTATCTTTTAGCTAGCAACATAACTTTTTGGTAAGTTTACAACAGAGCTCATTGACCGACCCCTCATTAGAGGTCTCTCAGTTATGACAGACCATTAGAAATCCTTGGCTTTGAACTTTTCCAGCTTGTATTATTCTCCCCATTGTATTTTGCATTAGGGCAGCACGGTGGCACTGCTGCCTCACTGCGCCAGGGACCCGGGTTCGATTCTGGCCTCGGGTGACCGTGTCGGGTTTGCACTTTCTCCCCCATATCTGCATGGTTTTCCTCCGGGTGCTCTGGTTTCCTCCCACACGCCAAAGATGTGTCAGTTAGGTGGACTGGCCATGCTAAACTGTCCATTATTGTCAGAGGGACTAGCTAGGGTAAATACATTGGGTTTCAGGGATAGGGCCTGAGTGGGATTGTTGTCCTTGCAGGCTTGATGGGCTGAATGGTCCCCTTCTGCACTGTAGGGATTCAATGATTGGATGTGCATCTACCTGGTTTATTGCAGTGCATGCTGGGAGAGGGCCTCACAAAATTGTCCATTTCTGTGGGAGGAAACAGGAGCACCTGAATGAAATCCACGCAGACACGGGGAGGACATGCACTCTGCACAGACAGTGATCCAAGCTGGGATTTGAGCACTGGTCCCTGGCGCTGTGAGGCTGATTTCAAATCGGGATAGATTAAAATAATTTCCTTCGAATGTCCATCAGGACTGAACCCAGCCAATCTTACCCTTCTCAATCTTTCTTGAGGGATAGCCAAGTTCTGCACGCATGAGGAAGGCCTCAACTGGGATCTTGAGTTCATGTCACACTACATGTAACCTCCACCATTTGGCCTCGGCTTGCAAAATCCTACTAACTGTCCTGGTTTGAGACAATACACACCTCTTTATCCTGTGATTATCCCTCTCTCCACTCATACTGTCTGTACCTGTAAAGACTCGCATTCCAACCATTATCTTACAATTGTATCTTTATCTATATATGCCGTGTTTGTGAAACTAACTCTCCACTCACCTGATGAAGGGGCAGCGCTCTGAAAACTCATGATTCCAAATAAACCTATTGGACTTTAACATTCCTTGGAGAGACGTAGGATGAGAGGAGACCTAATTGAGGTATATAAGATGTTGAGAGGCATAGATCGGGTGGACTCTCAGAGGCTTTTTCCCAGGGTGGAAATGGCTGCTACAAGAGGACACAGGTTTAAGGTGCTGGGGGTAGGCACAGGGGAAATTTTTCACACAGGGGGTGGTGGGCGAGTGGAATCGGCTGCTGTCAGTGGTGGTGGAGGCAAACTCAATAGGGTCTTTTAAGAGACTCCTGGATGAGTACATGGGACTTAATAGGATGGAGGGTTATAGGTAGGCCTAAAAGGTAGGGATATGTTCGGCACAACTTGTGGGGCCAAAGGGCCTGTTTTGTGCTGTAGTTTTTCTGTTTCTATGTTTCTTAATCTGGTGTTGTGAGACTTCTTTCTCGGGGGAGAGGTGGAGGGGTGGCTGAAACTAATTACAGCCTCCCTTGATTTTATATAGTTCAGATACTCATGGAGGACGCTTACTGAGAACATTCAGGCTGCACAGGAGCGAATTTAGTTGGATGAAACGTTAAGAACAGGAATGAAGGACTGTCAGTAAACTTACTGTCTTGTTGAATCTCTTCCGCCATGATGGCAATTGAGATGGCAATCATGAGCAAGGACCTTGCGATGTTGCTTATGTCAAGTGGAGCTTGAAAACCTGTCGAGCGCAGACAATGTGATGAGTTAGAAGATGTACATTTAACTTTTAGGATTGGATTTTTTTTTTTACGATAAGGAAACTGCTCTTCACCTGTACATTCCGGAAGTGTCTTAACGCACCAGGAGGTGGGAATCACAGCCAAAACCAACAGGATGAACATCATGAATAAAATAAACAGCACAATCATGGAGGTAAAACCTGTACCAATGGTACAAAAAGAGTCATTATCCATCTGCGCATAATTTAATGAGAGATTAAACTAAATGAACTAATGTTCTTGTGCAACATTGGCTCACATATTTCACACCTGTGTTCTGAGTTACGTCCACGAGGCTGCATTTAGTCCCTGTTCCTACTTGCACGTTTGTTTGCACCTGGAAGATGATTATGTGGCCCAGGACCCCACATGCTGACTGGGTGGTCCATATAAAGCAGCATTGTCTCTGCTATTCTAAACTCCCAGTTAAAGTTAACATTGGACAAATCAGAAGCCAGGGTGAATACCAGCTTGATAGATCCGAACATTTTCCTAGGTTTTGTGGAGGAAAGTTACTGAACAAATTCACAGGAATCTGCTGATGAACTTTGAATACAATGAAATCATTGAATCACAGAATCCCAACAGTACAGAAGGTGGTCATTTGGCCCATCAAGCATGAACCAACCACAGTCCAGTCCCGCAGTCCTACGTATTTCCCCTGTTGGTCCCCTGATACCAAGGGGCAATTCATCATGGCCAATCAACCTAACCTGTACGTCTTTGGAGTGTAGGAGGAAACCAGAGCAACTGGAGGAAACCAGCGCAGACGCGGGGAGAATGTGCGAACTCCACACAAACAGTCACCCAAGGCTGGAATCGAACCCAGGTCCCTGGCGCTGTGAGGCAGCAGCGCTAACCACTGTGCTGCCCTTAATTTTTATTAAAACAAGAGAAGTCATAGAAACCCTACAGTGCGGAAGAAGGTAATTTGGCTCAGTGAGTCTGCATCGACAACAATCCCAGCCAGGCCATATCCCCGTAATCCCACATATTTACCCCACTAATCCCTCTAGCCTACGCATCCCGGGACACTAAGGGGCAATTTAGCATAGCCGATCCACCTAACCCGCACATCTTTGTACTGTGGGAGAAAACTGGAGCACCCGGAGGAAATCCACGCAGACACGGGAAGAACATGCAAACTCCACACAGACAGTGACCCAAGCTGGGAATCGAACCCGGGTCCCTGGTGCTGTGAGGCACTGTGTCACCGTGCCGCCCCTATAGTGAACTATACTATGCCAGACAAATAAAAGGTTGGAAAGATATCAATACATAACCAAGACAATTCAAATTCATACTCATCCTTTACCCCAGCAATATCCTTACAAACACATAAATCCAGTTAATAGTTACAACAAGCTTGACATAAATGCTCCTTGCTTGGGAGTTACAAATGTGTTTTTTTCTGGTGAATTCCTGAGCATTCACTTGCTATATTTCACTCAACTCATACATTTCCCGAGACACCCACAAACACTCTAAAACTCGTTGTTTCTTCAACTGCTGAGCCAACCAATATGTTCCCTAAACTCAGCACTTCTGCTGAAGTGATCACTTTACTGAGTCCGATAACTGGTTTCCCAATAGCCATGTACTTTTTCTAATTAGAAAGCTCAACATCCATGCCTTCTCCCACTGTCACACAATGGGGCAGCACGGTGGCACAGTGGTTAGCACTGCTGCCCCACAGCGCCAGGGACCCGGGTTTGATTCCCAACTTGGGTGACTGTGTGTGTGGAGTCTGCTCATTCTCCCCATGTCTGCGTGGGTTTCCTCCGGGTGCTCCGGTTTCCTCCCACAATTCAAAGATGTGCGGGTTAGGTTGATTGGCCATGCTAAATTGCCCTTTAGTATCAGAGGGACTAGTAGGGTAGATGCACGTGGTTAAGGGGATAGTCCTTGGGTGGGATTGTGGTCAGTGCAGACTCGCTGGGCTGAATGGCCTTCCGCACTGTAGGGATTCGATGATTCAAATCTCATAAATCATATCATTGGTACTGAATACTTTCCCTCTCAATTTGTGGAAAAACCTTCCACGGATTCCCGTGGCATCTTTCTTGGTGAGCGAAGGTGGCCCACCATTGGCAGGTGGAGGGATCATCTGATCCTGCCATTGTCAATGTGGGTCCCAATTGTAGGCACCACCCGTTCCTCCCCTCCACCGCCCCAACTCTGGGAAACCTGCAGTAGGGGTGGGGGAGGGGTGCAGTTCACCATTGGCAGAACTGGAAGATCCGCCAGTGGGAATGGCTGGAAAATTCCAGCCTCTGTCTTTTACGTCACTGGATCACTGTCGCTAGGCAACAATAAGGTTTTGTTTCTACCTTGTTCTTACTGAACTTTTAACCCATCTTTTTCAATCCAGGGGCTGTAAAACATCATTAAAAATGTGTAGGTACAAATAAAACCAAAAGACTCCAAGATTTTTTAGTCACAAATTTACCCAGACTCCCAGGCACCCAGGTCCACACACTAAACCTAAATGTAACAGAATTTTCTTTGCGGCATTTTTACTTTTCTTAAAAGTATACATCAATTCAACTTAGAATTATACAATTAACAAAATGAGTAGCAGTGAACAATTGCTCTGTAGAATACCTACTCGCCTCATATTAGCTGATTATTTTAACATAAATAAAGATTATTTTATGTAATGTACCTTTAATCAAAATATGGAAACTGAGGGCTATGGCGATGGCAATAAGAGTCAGAATTTCAATACTCCGCAGAATCTGAAACAGAAGTGTGGCATATTTCTGAGGTGCTACAGAGAAAGAAAGAAGAATGTTAAAGATGTTAGAAATCCACGGTAATCTGCTTTAGAACCTGAGGAGGTGAATTTTACATACAGCAATGTACAGTGTAACAGCTAACAACCTCTGGGCTGAATAGGTTGCCGGTCATAATGGGTATTACAGTCATGGGCCCAGCCACCAGTTCATGTGACACTATAAATGATACTGTACCCAGTGCCACATTAATCATTTCTATGCCAGCAACCTTTATACTACACCTCCCTCAAGTCTTTACCCAACCTTTTTTTAAACAATATTACAACTGTGTTTACCCAATGTATTCATATTCCAAGTGGTTGTTAGAGTTTATTTTTTAAGCTTATTTATTAGTGGGCTTACATTAGCAATACAATGAAGTTACTGTGAAAATCCCCTAGTCGCCACACTCCGACATCTGTTTGGGTACACTGAGGGAGAATTTAGCATGGCCAATGCACCTAACCAGCACGTTTTTTGGACTGTGGGAGGAAACCCACGCAGTCTCGGGAAGAACATGCAGACTCGGGAAGAACATGCAGACTCTGCAGACAGTGACCCAAGCAGTGTTAGTGTAAGCTTACTTGTCACACTAATAAATAAACTTATTAAAAAAACTCCTTATATAAAGTTCACATTTATGTTAAAGTTCAAACTGGTCAAAACTAATTTAAAGAGAAACCTATGAATTAATAATATCCAAGTGTATATTGGATTTATTGACAAATACCTTGACAGAACCTTCTACTCAAACAGAACTGAAGAATTAATAAAATAAAATGCACTGAAGAAAGTATCAGTCCTGCGATCGATGCCGTAATGATTACAGTCTGCTCAAGTGAACCGTCTGTAATTTGAAAAAGAAACGCAATTAACAGAAGCAAGAACATGGCACCAGACAAACTGAACATGAAAACCATCAACTGTTGCAACAACCTAAACGCTACACTGACGGTTTCAGGGAAGGGAATTTGCCATCCCAAACCAGTTTGGCCTACTTGTGGCTTCAAGCCCAACTGTACCATGTCATCAAATCTTCACGCGACTTCACAAGCTGCTGAGTTGTCATGGTAACTCAGATCGGTTGATGAATTTCAAAATAGTCTGGATAAATCCTTTTTGAATCGATCCATTCGTGTGAGCACGAGAAGTACCCA
This sequence comes from Mustelus asterias, assembly GCF_964213995.1. Classification (NCBI taxonomy): domain Eukaryota; kingdom Metazoa; phylum Chordata; class Chondrichthyes; order Carcharhiniformes; family Triakidae; genus Mustelus; species Mustelus asterias. The sequence goes on from NC_135808.1 coordinate 12,476,846, forward strand.
GTAATCTTGTCCCAAAAATAAAAGAAAAAGGTGCCTGTGGAGGGGAGGGGAGGCCTTGGGGTGAGGCTGTGGATTCAGATTGGAGAGAGAGAATGGATGTTCCATCAGTTCAGCAAAGCGTTTGATAAGGTTCCCCATGGTAAGCTTTTGCAGAAAATACGGACACATGGGATTGAGGGTGATTTAGTGGTTTGGATCAGGAATTGGCTAGCTGTAAGAAAACAAAGGGTGGTGGTTGATGGGAAATGTTCATCCTGGAGTTCAGTTACTAGTGGTGTACCGCAAGGATCTGTTTTGGGGCCACTGCTGTTTGTCATTTTTATTAATGATCTGGATGAGGGCGTGGAAGGATGGATTAGTAAATTTGCGGATGACACTAAAGTCGGTGGAGTTGTAGACAGTGCAGAGGGAAGTGGCAGGTTACAGAGGGACATAGATAAGCTGCAGAGCTGGGCTGAGAGGTGGCAAATGGAGTTTAATGTGGAAAAGTGTGAGGTGATTCAGAGTACAGAGTACTGGGCGAATGGTAAGATACTTGGTAGTATGGATGAACAGAGGGATCTGGGTGTCCATGTGCATAGATCCCTGAAAGTTGGCACCCAGGTTGGTAGGGTTGTTAAGAAGGCGTACGGTGTGTTAGCTTTTATTGGTAGAGGGATTGAGTTTCGGAGCCAGGAGGTCATGCTGCAACTGTACAAAACTCTGGTGCGGCCGCATTTGGAGTATTGCGTACAGTTCTGGTTGCCATATTATAGGGAAGATGTGGAAGTGTTGGAAAGGGTGCAGAGGAGATTTACCAGGATGTTGCCTGGTATGGTGGGAAAATCGTATGAGGAAAGGCTGAGGGGCTTGAGGTTGTTTTCGTTAGAGAGAAGAAGGTTAAGAGGTGACTTAATAGAGGCATACAAGATGATCAGAGGATTAGATAGGGTGGATAGTGAGAGCCTTTTTCCTCGGATGGTGTTGGCTAGCACGAGGGGACATAGCTTTAAATTGAGGAGTGAGAGATATAGGACAGATGTTAGAGGTAGGTTCTTTACTCAGAGAGTAGTAAGGGCGTGGAATGCCCTGCCTGCAGCAGTAGTGGACTCGTCAACATTAAGAGCTTTCAAATGGTTATTGGATAAACATATGGATGATATTAGAATAGTGTAGGTTAGAGGGGCTTTAGATTGGTACCACTGGTCGGCGCAACATCGAGGGCCGAAGAGCCTGTACTGCGCTGTAATGTTCTATGTTCTATGTTCCCCTGCCTGAGGCCTGAGTAGGGTCACCTGCCGGGCCTCCCCTTGTCCCTGACCTCCTCCAGCCAGCCTCAGGGCAGGAAGCAGCTTTTATGTGGCTATAAATTGGCCTGTTAAGAGCCTCAACTGGCAGGGGAAGGCAGAAGGGTGGCAAAAAGATGCAGTGGTTAGCACTGCTGCCTCACAGCACCAGGGATGAATTCCAGCCTTGGGTCACTGTCTGTGTGGAGTTTACACCCTCTCCCCGCGTCTGCTTGGGTTTCCTCCGCATGCTCCAGTTTCCTCCCACAGTGCGGTTAGGTGGATTGGCCATGCTAAATTGCCCCTTAGTGTCAGGTGGAATAACAGGGCACATATGTGGGGGTTATGGGTATAGGGCCTGGGTGAGATTGCTGCTGGTGCAGACTCGATGGGCCAAATAGCCTCCTTCAGCACTATAGGGATTCTGATTCTATGATTGTAAGGACACTTGGCAAATTTTACAGACTCCTCCTCTCAGCCTGTGGAGGGGAGGCAAATTTGTTTACAGATTCCCCAACTGCTGGAAGGCCCCGTAAACATCTCTACAAAGAGCGCTGGCTGGAGGCAGCTCTGAAAATAATTTGGAATGTTTATAAATTGTTCTATGTCAATTTTGGGTATCTTTTAGTTTGCAAAATGAGCTATCCCTCCCTGAAAAGATTCAATGGGTCAGCGCACTAGGCAATGGACTAGTGGTATTTTCGCTTGACTATTAATCCAAAATCTCAGCTAAGGTTCTGGGGGCCCGGGTTCAAATCCCGCCACGGCTGATGGTGGAATTTGAAATCAATAAAAAAAATCTGGAATTGAGAACCGACTGATGACCACAAAACCATTGTCGATTGTCGGAAAAAACCCATCTGATTCACTAATGTCCTTTAGGGAAGGAAATCTGCCGTCCTTACCTGGCCTGGCCTACATGTGAATCCAGAGCCAGTGCAATGTGATGGACTCTCAACTGTCCTCCAAGGGCAATTAGGGATGGGCAATAAATGCTGACCCTGTCAGCGACACCCAAATCCCACGAATGAATGAAAAAAAACTCCTCGTAACGAAACAATTCAACAACTCTGAGTAAAGGAATTTCTCTTCTCTATTATCAAAAATAATTTATTTTAATATTAAAATTAATTTGGCTCTGAGCATTCTCTGCTGCAGTGCTGATTTGCACCGGCTGATTTAGAAACTTCACTAAAAGCAGAAGATGTTACAAATGTCCCCTTCAAAGTGTCATCCATAAATCCAGCTTACCACAAATTGTTAATGTGTAATGTGCCTGGATGGAGCTGACGGGATTGCGTGCGATGCAGGTATAGGTCCCACTGTCATCTTTCCGAGCGTTCGGGATGATGAGGCTTCTGTTCTCGGTTATGAGCTGGTGATGCTGAGAGATTTCCCCTCCGTCTTTCTGCCACTGATACGCGTGAGGCTTTCCAGAAACATCACAGGTCAGCGCGATGGTAGAATCCAGGGAGCTGGAGTTACTCTGTATCGAAGCACTGAACAACTCATCTGAACAGGAAAAATGCTGATTAAAGAACTGCGATATTAAAATCGTCATTTGCAATGAATTCTCACCGCATCTTAACACAGTGGAAAATGCTTGGAGAAGAATTTTCCATCTATACAGCACCTGATTACAAATTTATGTTAATAAGTGCAGCTCTGCTGTAGGGATTCTATGAACCTCGACCAAGCAACATTGTATTAATAAACATGCATCATGTTAAAGTTTAAACCCTCAGTGTGGCACCTCATTACATCTTCTTTAAGGTATTCTCAGTGATATATTTAACACCAAAGTGTTTTGCAACCATTTATAAAGGGCAGTTGTTACGTGATGGGTATGGTTGTCCATTTGTAAAAAGATGTGTCAATGAAAGGACCTGAAGTTACACAGCATCTTATTACATACACAGCACGTCCCAGCTAGTTTTAAAGTGCAGTTATTGTGTGACAAATGTGATAGTGAATTTATCCATAGTTCTGCCACAGGAATATGATGAATGGTCAGTTAATGTGTTTTTCTGGGATTTGGGAGCGGAACAAAGTGCAAAAGGTACATTTTCTACTCTTGGAAAAGTGAAACAGAATCTTCAGTTTCTACCTGAACTACTCATAGAATCCCTCCAGTGCAGAATGAGGGCATTTTAGCACATCGAGCCTGCACCCACTACTATCCCCGTAACCCCATGTATTTACCCTGCTAGTTCCCCTGACGCTAAGGGGTAACTTAGTACAGCCAATCAATCCAACTTGCACATCTTTGGAGAGTGGGAGGAAACCAGAGCAATCGGAGGAAACCTACGCAGACACGGGGAGAATGTGCAAACTCCACACAGACAGTGACCAAAAGCCGGAATTGAACCTGGGTCCATAGCGCTGTGAGGCAGCAGTGCTAACCACTATGCCACCTGCATTAAGATACAAAAGTCTGAGCTCACGCACCAACCGACTCAAGCACAACTTCTTCCCTGCTGCCATTGAATGGACCTACCACGCACTAAGTTGATCTTTCTCTACACTATGACTGTAACATTACATTCTGCACTCTCTCCTTTCCTTCTCTATGAACGGTATGCTTTGTCTGTATGGCGCGCAATAAACAATACTTTTCGCTGTATACTAATACATGTGACAATAATAAATCAAATCAGAGCAGACAATCAGTTTGAGGAGACATCTGAAAAAAAATGACACCTTCAACAATAAAGCTCTCTCTCAGTAAATGAACTGCAATGTCACTATACATTGCATTAATCTGTTTGCATAAAATTCTTTCACCAGCTAACAGAGGGGTTAATTTGTTGCATTGTAAAGGATTAAAGTTTTAAACTTTATTTATGAGTGTCACAAGTAGGTTTACATTAACACTGCAATGATGTAAAAATCCCCTAGTCGCCACACTCAGGTGCCTGTTCGGGAGAATTTAGCATGGCCAATGCACCTAACCAGCACGCCTTTTCGGACTGTGGGAGGAAACCGGAGCACCAAGAGGAAACCCACACAGACACGGGGAGAATGTGCAGACTCCGCACAGACAGTGACTCAAGTTGGGAATCAAACCCGGATCCCTAGCGCTATGAGGCAGCAGTGCTAACCACTGTGCCGCCCAGAATAATTTAATCACACAAAGAGGTTAATTTTCCTGTTCAGGCTGGGATGACTGGTTGGAATGCTCAGGGTGAGATATCTGATGCCATAACATATGCCACTGATGCTTAAATTTGCGAGACAGACGTACCCATTCTCCTTAGCTGGACAATTTGAACAATATCTCGCAGATCGACAAAAAGTGTATAAAGACCCTCGTCTGTAGAAGTTAAACTGTGAAGGACAAAGGATCCGTTAGATGGGAAGAAGTCAAGACGACCTTTGAACTGTTTCATGATGGAAGGTTTCTTAGCCTGTGCATGATAGTGGAGCACTCCCATTTTGTTTCCGTTGTCAACATGCCATTGGAAAAGCTCTGGCGCATCCCTTTGATTCTCAAACACTCCAGGGAAGAACATGGAGCTCCCAGGAGCAAAGTAAGCTTCCATTTTTCCTATAAAAAATAACAGAAACAATGATTAGCCCAGCCTCGATGCAGTGTCGAATGAGCGTTTAGTTCATCATCTGCTTAGTTCCAGATATTTTTTAAGTAAAAAATATCTGGAATTAAGAATCTACTGATGACAATGAAACCACTGTCGGAAAAACCCATCAGGTTTACTAATGTCCCTTTAGGGAAGGAAATCTGCCGTCCTGATCTGGTCTGGCCTACATTGTGACTCCAGACCCGCAGCAATGTGGTTGACTCTCAACTGCCCTCAGGCAACTAGCAATAGGCAATAAATGCTGGCCCACCAGTGACACCCATGTCCCAAGAATGAATAAATTTTTTAAAATTCCATTCACCATCACTGGAACTTCCTGCCTGCCAGTGCTATCAGAATCCTTTCACCTCATGGACTGCAGCGGTTCAAGAAGGCAGCTCACCACTGCCTTCTCATTCTCACTTTAATTGGGGAGGTGATGGCCTCGTGGTATTATCGCTAAACTATTCATCCAGCAATTCAGCTAAATGTTCTGGTGCACCCAGGTTCAAATCCTGCCACGGCAGATGGTGGAACTTGAATTCAACAAAATAAATAAGAACATAAACATAAGAACTAGGAGCAGGAGTAGGCCATCTGGCCCCTCGAGCCTGCTCCGCCATTCAATAAGATCATGGCTAATCTTTTTGTGGACTCAGCTCCACTAACCCACCCGCTCACCATAACCCTTAATTCCTTTGCTGCTCAAAAATTTATCTATCCTTGCCTTAATGAGGTAGCTTCAACTGCTTCACTGGGCAGGGAATTCCACAGATTCACAACTCTTTGTGTGAAGAAGTTCCTCCTCAACTCAGTCCTAAATCTGCTTCCCTTATTTTGAGGCCATGCCCCCTAGTTCTAGTTTCGCCGGCCAGTGGAAACAACTTCCCTGCTTCTATCTTATCTATTCCCTTCACCATCTTATATGTTTCTATAAGATCGCCCCTCATTCTTCTGAATTCCATTGAGTATAGCACCAGTCTACTCAGTCTCTCCTCATATGCCAACCCTCTCAACTCCGGAATCAACCTAGTGAATCTCCTCTGTATCCCCTCCAGTGCCAGTATAGCCTTTCTCAAGTAAGGAGACCAAAACTGTACACAGTACTCCAGGTCTGGCCTCACCAGAACCTTATACAGCTGCAACATAACCGTGCTGTTTTTTATCTCCATCCCTCTGGCAATGAAGGACAAAATTCCACTTGCCGCCTTAATTACCTGCTGAACCTGGAAACCAACTCCTTGTGATTCTTGCAGAATGACACCCAGGTCCCTCTGCACAGCAGTATGCTGCAATTTTTTACCATTTAAATAATAGTCCATTTTGCTGTTATTCCTACCAAAATGGATGACCTCACATTTACCAACATTATGCTCCATCTGCCAGACCCTCACCCACTCACTTAGACCACCTATATCCCTTTGCAGACTTTCAGCATCCTCTGCACACTTTGCTCTGCCCCTCGTCTTAGTGTCATCTGCGAATTTTGACACACTACACTTGGTCCCCAACTCCAAATCATCTATGGATTAATAAATCTGGAATTAAGAATCTACTGATGACCATAAAACCATTGTTGATTGCCAGAAAAACCCATCTTCTTCACTCATGTCCCTTTAGGGATGGAAATCTGCCGCCCTTACCTGGTCTGGCCTACACGTGACTCCAGAGCCACAGCAATGTGGTTGACTCTCTGGGCAACTCTGGGCAATAAATGCTGGCCAGCCAGCGACACCCATGTTCCCCGAATGAGTAACAAGAGAGAGATCTTGATCACCAACACTTAACTGCCAGCTATACAGCCGACGTGTGTACAGCGAGAGAGGCTAAGGTGGTTTAGGCCCTCTCGCTATATCGCTGGCAGTAAAGTATCATTGACGGGGGCGTAACAAGCCACCAGTTCACATTGCCACCACTTCTTTCCCAGGTATTGAATCACTGGGCTGGGGTTCGCAAGCAGCAGGCAGTGCATTTGAAAATCCCAAGAGCAAAGCCCACATTTCCCACCAGCTACTGGCAATGTACACAAAACAGCAGGTAGAACACTGGTGGTTTTCTGACAATCTCTCCTCCATATGAAGGATCCTCGAGGGCCTTAGGAATTTCAATCCAAAAAGATTATTCTATCTTCACGCTTGAACCTTCCTCAGAGTTTCCTATGGGCGGAATTTTACCGGCATGTCTGCCCAAGGTTCGTACTATCCCTCCCAAGGCCAACGGAGAGTGCGTTCTCTGAGCCTCGCCCGCCCCCAGAATCGGGGCGGGCGTGCCGGTAGATTTCCAGCCATGTATGTTATGTTTTGGTGCCAAATTATCTCAGCTCGAAAGAAAGAAATAACTTACATTTATTCAACACATTTCATGAGCTCGGGATATTTGAAAGCACACTCTAGATACTGAACCATCTTTCGAAGGGTGGTCACTGTTGTCGGGCAGAGTTTTCTTGGCGCGCATGCCCCAAAACGGGAAAATCCCACCCAAGGTCAACAATATTTACATGGTCCCCCCACTCTGTAACGTGGAGAAGAACAGTAGGCAATTTGTGCATTGCAAGGTCCCAGGGCAGAAGGGGGCCAGTTGGCCCATCGACTCTGCACTGACTCTCTGGCAGAGCATTCCACCCAGACCCAACCCCATGTATTTACCCCTTTAATCCCCCTAACCTACACATCTTGGAGGCAATTTAGCATGGCCAATCCACCTCACCTACACATCTTTGGGCACTAAGGGGCAATTTAGCATGGCTAATCAAAAAGTAAAGTTTATTTATTAGTCACAAGTAAGGCTTACATTAACACTGCAATGAAGTTACTTTGAAGTTTCCCTAGTAGCCACATTCCAGTGCCTGTTCGCGTCAGTGCACCTAACCAGCATGTCTTTCAGACTGTGGTTTATGGAATGTGATGACTAGGGCAATTTCACAGTAACTTCATTGCAGTGTTAATGTAAGCCTTACTTGTGACTAATAAATCCCCCTAACCAACACATCTTTGGACACTAAGGGGCAATTTAGCATGGCCAATCCAACTAACCTGCACATCTTTAGACTGTGGAAGCAAACCAGAGGAAACTGACACACACTTGGGGAGAACTTGCAAACTCCACACAGACAATCACCCAAGGCTGGAATTGAACTGGGGAGAACGTGCAGACTCCGCACAGACAAGCCGGGAATGGAACCCGGGTCCCTGGAGATGTGAGACAGCAGTGCCAACCACTGTGCCACCATGTCGCCACTGGATCTTGAAATATTAATGGCAATGAAATTGTCAGTGGTCACCATTATTGCTCCACTGAAACTGACAGCATCTTCTGGAGTTGCACAATCTCAGCTAAACATGGATTCACACCAGATTTAAACTAACAGCTGGAAAGGGGAACAGGGTCCCTCCCACTGCAAGTTACTGTCCATCTGGGCAGGCAAGACAGACACCTGGATGCACACTCTTCGCGGCAGAGAACAGTATCAATTCCTCTGACTATATTATTCCCTAATATCATGACATTCCTTTATGCTTCCCCTGGTTTTCTGTAACACAGTGGGATGGCCAGTTAGTTTAGAACATAGAACATAGAACATAGAACATTACAGCACAGAACAGGCCCTTCGGCCCACGATGTTGCACCGACCAGTTAAAAAAAAAACTGTGACCCTCCAACCTAAACCAATTTCTTTTCGTCCATGAACCTATCTACGGATCTCTTAAACGCCCCCAAACTAGGCGCATTTACAACTGATGCTGGCAGGGCATTCCAATCCCTCACCACCCTCTGGGTAAAGAACCTACCCCTGACATCGGTTCTATAACTACCCCCCCTCAATTTAAAGCCATGCCCCCTCGTGCTGGATTTCTCCATCAGAGGAAAAAGGCTATCACTATCCACCCTATCTAAACCTCTAATCATCTTATATGTTTCAATAAGATCCCCTCTTAGCCGCCGCCTTTCCAGCGAAAACAATCCCAAATCCCTCAGCCTCTCCTCATAGGATCTCCCCTCCATACCAGGCAACATCCTGGTAAACCTCCTCTGCACCCTCTCCAAAGCCCACCATGTAGCCCCCATTCTCATCCAAACAAGCTGACAAAAAGACCTTAAAACTTTAAAAAAAACCTTAGGGCAGCACGGTGGCACAGTAGTTAGCATGGCTGCCTCAGAGCGCCAGGGGCCTGGGTTCGATTCCCGGCTTGGGTCACTGTCTGTGTGGAGTTTGCACGTTCTCCCCGTGTCTGCATGGGTTTCCTCCGGATGCTCCGGTTTCCTCCCACAGTACAAAGATATGCGGGTTAGGTGTGGGTTTGGCCATGCTAAATTGCCCCTTAGTGTCAGGGGGACTAGCTAGGGTAAATGCATGGGTTAAGGGGATAGGAATGAGGTCGGTGCAGACTCAATGGGCCAAATGGCCTCCTTCTGCACTGTATGATTCCATGATAGTATCTATGATAAACCTGTTGGACCATTGTAAGGGCTCAGGCTCCTGTTCTCATGCACTCTGAGTCCCCATACCTGCCTCCCTGGCAGTCTGCTGTCCCTGACCACTGGCTGAATCAGAAGACCTGTCCTAGGAGGTGTAAATGGCTCCTGGTACAAAGAATCTCAGTAGGATTCTCCCTCCCTGATGCATCACAGTTTCTGTAGCTCAGTGTCCAGCTCATACACTCTCAGCCGAAGCTACTCAAAATTACTTTGGACGCGTTTGCTCTCAATCAAACTGGTACCCGGGAGTGCCCACATGCTGCAGCTGTGACACGTCACCAATCCCGATATCCTTGAAATGTTTGAATTAACTATTTGATTATTTTATTCAATTGGATGGTTTAATTTTTTAATGTACATTTTATTAACCTTGTGACCAGTAGCTAGACTGTTTTGAACCTTTGGAATCGAATAAACTTTAGTCACTTATCAAATTCTTTCTGGTTGTATCACAGCTTGGTATGGCTCCTGCTCTGCCCAAGACCGCAAGGAAGTACAAAAGGTCGTGAATGTAGCCCAATCCATCATGCAAACTAGCCTCCCATCCATTGACTCTGTCTACACTTCCTGCTGCCTCGGCAAAGCAGGCATCATAATTAAGGACCCCACGCATCCCCGGACATACTCTCTTCCACCTTCTTCCTTCGGGGAAAAGAATACAAAAGTCTGAGGTCACGTACCAACCGAGTCAAGAACAGCTTCTTCCCTGCTGCTGTCAGACTTCTGAATGGACCTACCTCGCATTAAGTTGATCTTTCTCTACACCCTAGCTATGACTGTAACACTACATTCTGCACTCGCTCATTTCCTCCTCTATGAACGGTATGCTTTGTCAGTATGGTGCACAAGAAACAATACTTTTCACTGCACATGTACATGTGGCAATAATAAATCAAATCAAATTGCTCACCAAATAATTAGCTTTTTCTTCTGTAGCAGCATAAATGTGATAACCCCGAGGACTTGCATGGGGAATCACTGATTGAACTCCTTGTACAACTGATCGAATATCAGCTCTCTGGGGATCGGGGAATTTTGTAACAGATGTTTGTTATTGTATCAAGAAGGGTATATTTGTTGCATCGTGTTTATATTAGTTTGTTGATTTATTATTTCATGGTGTGACCCCTGGGAGGTGCAGCCTCGGAAAGTGTAGTCCCGAGAGCAGAACCCTGGGAGGTGAAATCCTCGGAAGAGGAAAATACAGAGGAAAAAGCCCTGGAAAGTTGTAGATAATTAACAATGAATCCCATTCTTATAGAAAGGGAGTTGTTTTATCGGTTAAAGGACGCCGTGTTAGCTGTTAGTACTGTGTTTATATTATAACTTGCTGCTTTACGGTCGTTGTGAATTGTTAGCAACCTTGGAAGGCAGGTTGTGGATAACTCGCAATGCACACTAGCTGTTTGTTATTGTTTGTGCTGTTGTATTAAAGATGGCACATTTATTGGTGATATTGTGTTATATCCATAATTTATTCTTGTGAGATTGTATTCTGGTTTGTAATTTGAAAGTATAATGTATTTTGTATTGTTTAATTGAACTGTTAAAATAAAAAGAGTGGGGATCGGTAATTAACTCACCAATTCAGTAGTGTAGTGAGTTCAGGAGGTAGTGGAAGCAGATACGATTGTGACTTTTGAGGGACATCTTGACAAATACTTGAATAGGATGAGGATAGAGGGATATGATTCCTGGAAGGATAGGGGGTTTTCACTCTGACGGGCAGCAGGTCAGTGCAGGCTTGGAGGGCCAAAGGGCCTGTTCCTGTGCTGTAAGTTTCTTTGTTCTTTGTTCAAATAAAAAGAATGGGGATCGGTAATTAACTCACCAGTTCATAGAATCATAGAATCCTTACAGTGCAGAAGGAGGCCATTCGACCCATCGAGTCTTCACCGACCACAATCCCACCCAGACCCTATTCCCATAATCCCTCATATTTACCCTGCTAATCCTCCTGACACTAGGGTCAATTTAGCATAGCCAATCAACCTAACCCGCATATCTTTGGACTGTGGGAGGAAACTGGAGTATCCGGGGAAACCCACGCAGACACGGGGAGAATGTGCAAACTCCACACAGACAGTGTCCCAAACCAGGAACTGAACCGGGGCTCCTGGCGCTGTAAGGCAGCAGTGCGAACCACTGTGCCAGCCAGTGCTGACCACTGTGCCACAGTTGGAGCTTGTATACCAAGCCTTGTATAAAGCAGGCCCCTGAGTGAGTCAATTGTTGCCTTGTCCCGGTTGGGACCCGTTTGTGTTCACCACAGGCTTGTGGTCTTGTTTTACATTATTTTGTGCAATAAAGTACCGTTCCTTTACAGCTGACTCCTGGAGTATAGTAAGACCACTTCCTGAAAACAATAAAAGTCTAAATAGCACGAGTACCTCTTTCCTGTCTTTCCCCAACGCCCTTAATTACCCAGCTCCCAGCACTCTCATCCAAGTTGCATTGAAGTGCTAAGCTGTGCTAAGTTGGCTGCCTTTAAAGTAGTGAAAAAATGAGCCACATTAGCTTCAATATGTAAAATTAATGAAAGTACTCACCAAAAACAACCAATTTTATTCTTCTCATCACTTCAGCGTTTACTGAGATGATATAGACACCTTGGTCTGTAGGTTTTACACTGTTTAGTGTCAGAGAACCATTAGCACTGTTAAAAGATAAACGCGATTTGAACTGGTCATTTGATTTCCAGATGTGCCGATTTGGGGTGTGATCCAAAATAGTCACGGGGTCCTTATTGTTGGCGGTGAATTCCCACAAAACATTCCTGTTGTCAAGGTCAGCTTCAACACCAGGATCCAGTAAGACTGATGAACCAACAACGCCAAGCACTTTATTTTCAGCTGATTGACACAAAAGAACAAATTCAGTCATTCCAACTGTGCCAGTGAAGGACAAATGCCAGCAATCATCAAGAATATTTCTAGCAAATGAAAATATAGATGGTACGAGCAGCTAACATTAGGAGTTCAGGCCTTCGATATCTGGGGCTAGAGATCTTGATTATGTACATTCATGGGGGAGGTGATGGTCTAGTGGTATTATCACTTGACTATTAATCCAGAAACTCAGCTAATGTTCTGGGGACCCGGGTTCGAATCCCGCCACGGTAGATAGTGGAATTTGAATTCAATAAAAATCTGCTGGAAAAATATCTGGAATTCAGAGTCCAGAGATGTGCGAGTTAGGTGGATTGGCCATGATAAATTGCGCCTCAGTGTCGGGGGATTAGCAGGGTAAATACGTGGGGTTATGGGAATGGATCTGGGTGGGATTGTTCTCAATGGGCCAAATGCTCTGTAGGGTTTCTATGATTTCTATGTTGATTCTACTGATGACCATGAAACCATTATCAATTGTTGGAAAAACCTATCTGGTTCACTAATGTCCTTTAGGGAAGGAAATCTGCCATCCTTACCTGGTCTGGCCTACATGTGACTCCAGAGGCACAGCAATGTGGTTGACTCTCAACTACCCTCGGGCAACTACGGATGGGCAATAAATGCTGGCCAACCAGCGACATCCATGTCCCACAATAATACATTTTTAAAAATATCACTATGCTATTACCTTCACGTGCAACTGTCCTATCAGTGGGACAGGACATACCTAGGGATGGTGATGGTGCTGTCTGGGACATAGCCTACTCATGGAATCATACCTTACAGACAGTATCAGGCTGTTGCTAACTAGTCCGTGGAACAGCTTACCTTTGGCAAGAGCCCCACATGGAGACATGGTGCTGTAGTGGTATTACCACTGGACTAATAATCCAGAGAACCAGGGTAACGCTCTGGGGACCTGGGCTTGAGTTCAGACAGTGGAATTTTAATTCAATGAAATTCTGGACCATGAAACCATTGTCGATTGTTGGGGAGGTGATGGCCTTGTGGTATTATTGCTAGACTATTAATCCAAAAACTCAGCTATTGTTCTGGAGACCTGGTTTCGAATCCCGCCATTGCAGATGGTGGAATTTGAATTCCATAAAAAATCTGGGATTAGGAATCTATTGATGGCCATGAAACCATTATTGATTGTCAGAAAAACCCATCTGGTTCACTAATATCCTTCAGGGAAGGAAATCTGCCATCCTTACCCCGGTCAGGCCTACATCTGACTCCAGAGCCAGCAATGTGGTTGACTCTCAATTATCCCCTTAACAAGGGCAAGTAGGGATGGGCAGTAAATGCTGGCCAGCCAGTGACTCTCATGTCCCACGAATGAATAAAAAAAATCTGGTTCAGTCATCAATAAATGAAGAAAATCTGCTGTCCTTACCTGATCCGGCCTACATATGACTCCAGACCCACAGTGATGTGGTTGAATCTTAAATACCCTCTGAATGGTCTAGCAAGCCACCCAGTTGTATCAAACCATTAGATAGTCTGTAAGGAATTAAACTTGACAATCTGGCATCGATCTCGACAAGTGGCACAGTGGTTAGCACTGCTGCCTCACAGTGCCAGGGACCCAGGTTCGATTCCTAGCTTGGGTCAAGGTCGATGCGGAGTTTGCACGTTCTCCCTGTGTATGTGCGTGGGTTTCCTCTGGGTGCTCCAGTTTCTCCCCCACAGTTCGAAAGACGTGCTGGTTAGGTAGATTGGCCATGCTAAATTCTCCCTCAGTGTACCCCAACAGACACTGGAATGTGGCGACTCAGAGAATTTCACAGTCACTTCATTGCAGTGTTAATGTAAGCTTACTTGTGACACCAGTAAATAAACTAACCATTGTCCATGCTAAATTCTCTCTCAGTGTATCCCAACAGGCGCCGGAGTGTGGCGACTGGGGGATTTTCACAGTAACTTCATTGCAGTGTTAATGTAAGCTTACTTGTGACACTAATAAATAAACTAAAAAACAGGAAAGGGCAATGGTAAACCCAGGCCTGTCGATCCTGTAAAGGCCTCCTTCCTAACATCTGATAGCTTGTGTCAAAATTAGGAGAGCTATCCCACAAACTAGACAAGCAACAGCCTGAAGAGTCATCTGAAAACTTGAAATATTAGTTCTATTAACTCTGACCCGTCCAGTTGCTGCCAAACCTGCTGAGTTTTTCCAATGATTTTTGTTTTTATTTTCAGTTTTCACATCAAAGGGCAGTTTATGGCCATCTGGCACTTTGGTGACTTTACCTTTATTGTTGATAGTTCTATTCATGTATTAATGATTAAGTATTTTCAATAACTAGTGCCCCAGGGATCTTTCTGGGACCCTTGCTCTTTGTGATTTTTATAAATGACCTGGATGAGGAAGTGGAAGGATGAGTTGGCAAGTTTGCTGATGACACAAAGGTTGGTGGGGTTGTGGACAGTGTAGAGGGATGTCAGCAGTTGCAATGAGACATAGATAAGATGCAAGACTGGACGGAGAAGTGGCAGATGGACTTCAACCCAGATAAGTATGTGGTGGTTCATTTTGGCAGGTTGAATAGGATGAAAGAATATAATATTAGGGGTAAGACGCTTGGCAGTGTGGAAGATCAGAAGGATCTTGGATTCTGGGTTCATAGGACGCTCAAAGCAGCGTCGCAGGTGGAGGCTGTGGTTAAGAAGGCGTATGGAATACTGGCCTTCATCAATAGAGGAATTGAGTTTAGAAATCGGGAGATAATGCTGCAGCTATATAGGACCCTGGTCAGACCCCACCTGGAGTACTGTGCCCAGTTCTGGTCGCCTCATTACAGAAAGGATGTGGAAGCCATAGAAAGGGTGCAGAGGAGATTTACATAGATGTTGCCTGGATTAGGTGGCATGCCTTATGAGGATAGGTTGAGAGAGCTAGGTCTTTTCTCCTTGGAGAGGCGAAGGATGAGGGGTGATCTGATAGAGGTGTATAAAATGTTGAGGGTTATTGATAGAGTGGATTTTCAGAGGCTTTTACCCAGGGCTGTAATGGTTGCCACAAGAGGTCACAGGTTTAGGGTGCTGGGGAGTAGGTACAGAGGAGATGTTAGGGGTAAGTTTTTCACTCAGAGGGTGGTGGGTGCATGGAATCGGCTGCCGGTACTGGTGGTGGAGGCGGATTCGATACGGTCTTTTAAGAGACTTTTGGATAAGTTCATGGAAGTTAGTCAGATAGAGGGTTATAGGTGAGCCTAGTAGGTAGGGACATGTTCGGCGCAACTTGTGGGCCGAAGGGCCTGTTTGTGCTGTAGCTTTTCTGTTCTATGTTCTTACTCATTATGAAATATTTGGCATTTATTAAATGTATTCAATCTTATTCATGGGATCATGGTTAGTGAAGAAGCCCAGTTTGTCTCTTGCTGTGGGGTGGTACAGTGGTTAGCACTGCTGCCTCACAGCGCCAGGGACCTGGGTTCAATTCCCGCCTTGGGTCACTGTCTGTGTGAAGTTTGCACATTCCCCCCGTGTCTGCGTGGGGGTGCTCTGGTTTTCTCCCACAGTCCGAAGATGTGCGGGTTAGGTTGATTGGCCATGCTAATTTGACCCTAGTGTCAGGGGGATTAGCAGGGTAAGTGTGTGGGCTTGCGGGAATGGGGCCTGGGTGGGATTGTAGTTGGTGCAGACTTTATGGGCAGAATGGCCTTCTTCTGCACTGCAGGGATTCTATGACAATTTCAATTTTGCAGCCCACTGGAGATGAAGGAGGCCCACTTATGTGGCCCACTCACTAGCCTAGTTTGCCCATCACTGCCCTTTATGGTATGTGTGCTCCTATGCGATAGTCTGTTTCTCTCTCCTCCACCTCGCCCTTCACGGCATGATGATGTACTAAGGTTATTTCACTGATGAGGGTGTTGCTTCCAACATGAAACTGGAATGCCATCTGCAGTCCAACTTAATCCACTACAAGCAGAAATAAAGTTAACCAGGACACCGAGCCAGGTGCCTACTGGTAAACCATAAACCGACAGCAATGCTTTGGGGCCCTTGCTTCAAATCCCAACACAGTAGATGGTAAAGTTGTCCTGTGGCAGGCAAAGGTGAGCTGAAATATATACAAGTCTGTAATGGTGATGAGTGAAATCCCCCACAGTAACAATTTCTACTCCTGAAATTTCCAGAGTAACAATTCCCACTGCTGAAATTGCCCACAGTAACAATTCCTACTCCCTGAAACCCCCCACAGTAACAATTCCTACTCCCTGAAACCCCCCACAGTAACAATTTCCACTCCCTGAAACCCCCCACAGTAACAATTTCCACTCCCTGAAACCCCCCACAGTAACAATTTCCACTCCCTGAAACCCCCCACAGTAACAATTTCCACTCCCTGAAACCCCCCACAGTAACAATTTCCACTGCTGCAGTTGTCAGTGCAAGAACTCCACATTGTTGAGTTGCTCTGATTTGCCCGACGCCGGCTCCCATTCCCGATTCCCCAGACTCTGCAGGAATTCCTGACGTGCGCCGTCCGCCTTTTAGCCCTTCTCCCAGTCAATTCCTCACCTTCAGTATCTAGAGCCGGGAGATAGAGGCCGAGAAAGACGAAGGGGAGAAACGAGAGAGTGAATCTGTTCTCCATGTCGCCGAATTTTTCATCGGTTTGTTGCCAGAGTCTTTACTCAAAGCCCGGAAATAGCAGAGCAATCTTCAGTGTGAACGCTGCTCAAACTGCCATTTGTTCCTGAAGCCAGCCTGCAAGTAGAAACTCAACAGTTCCTGGAGTAACCTTATTGTGAAATTTCTACATAAGAAAGAAACCAAACTGGTGTTGAGGAGAAACAAATTTCTCGCTCCAGTCAAGTTGATGACGAAGTGAATGTGGGTATGAAGCCCCGAATGGGCGGTCCCTGGTGTGGTTTAGTGAGCCCTTTGATAACATTAGGATTGAAGTTTTGAAATTCTGTTTCTCTTCTGCATTATCCCTTTTGAGGGGCTGCTCTTTTCTCCCCCAACAAGGGCGGCACGGTAGCACAGTGGTTAGCACTGCTGCTTCACAGCTCCAGGGACCTGGGTTCGATTCCCGGCTTGGGTCACTGTCTGTGTAGAGTTTGCACATTCTCCCCGTGTCTGCGTGGGTTTCCTCCGGGTGCTCCGGTTTCCTCCCACAGTCCAAAGATGTGCGGGTTAGGTTGATTGGCCGTGCTAAAATTGCCCCTTAGTGTCCTGAGATGTGTAGGTTAGAGGGATTAGTGGGTAAAAATATGAAGGGATATGGGGGTAGGGCCTGGGTGGGATTGTGGTCGGTGCAAACTCGATGGGCCGAATGGCCTCTTCCTGCACTGTAGGGTTTCTATGATTTCAGTTGGCCAGAACTCGACCACCTTGCCCGCCACGGAATCGACGTGGGTGAGAGTTCAACAACGGAAATCTCTGTTGACCTTGGGTAGGATTTTACGGCCCTGCCCAAGTTTGGGCACGCTAAAATTCTCCCTCAGTGTACCGAACAGGCGCCGGAGTGTGGTGGCTAGGGGATTTTCACAGTGACTTCATTGCAGTGTTAATGTAAGTCTACTTGTGACACTAATAAATGATAACAAGTTGATGATTTGAGAACTGCAAAATTGAGAACTTTACAGCACCCTCAGGTGGCACAGTGGTTCGCGCCTCACAGCGTCAGGGACCCGGGTTCGATTCCCGGCCTGGGTCACTGTCTGTGTGGAGTTTGCACGTTCTCCCCATGTCTGCATGGGTTTCCTCCGGGTGCTCCGGTTTCCTGCCACAGTCTGAAGATGTGTGGGTTAGGTGGATTGGCCATGCTAAATTGCCCCTTTGTGTTATGGGGACTAGCTAGGGTAAATACATGGAGTTGTGGGAATGGGATTGTGATTCACACGTGCGTTTCCCATTTTTACTTAAAGGGGCAGCTTTGTTAGAATATCATAGAACCATAGAATCCCTACAGTGCAGAAGGAAGCCCATCGAGCCTGCTCCAACAACAATCTCACCCAGGCCCCATCCCCGTAACCCCACGTATTTACCCTGCTAATCCCCCTGACACTAAGGGGCAATTTATCATAGCCAATCCACCTAACCCGCACATCTTTGGAGTGTGGGAGGAAACCGGAGCACCCAGAGGAAACCCACGCAGACATGGGGAGAATGTGCAAACTCCAGACAGTCACCCAAGGCCAGAATTGAACCCAGATCCCTGGCGCTGTGAAGCAACAGTCCTAACCACTGTGCTGCCCGAGGATAAAAGTTTCTTTCGTGGAACTGGCATTGTGAAGATGGCAGAGGTGACATGGCGGTTGGATTCAGAAAGTGACAACACCACTCACCTGAGGAAGGAGCTGCGCTCCGAAAGCTCGTGGTTCCAAATAAACCTGTTGGACTTTAACCTGGTGTTGTGAGACTTCTTAGTGGATTAATAGTCTACCGATAATACTACTAGGCCATCACCTCCCCACCTCTTCTCATAGCCAATGCTCTCCAGACCAGGCAACATCCTGGTGAACCTTCTTTGCATTCTCTCCAAAGCTTCCACATCCTCTAGTTGTGTGGTGACTAGAACTGCACACACTACCCCAAATGCGGCCTAACCAAGGTTTTATATAGCTGCAACATGATTTGCCAACTCTTGGACTTAATGCCCCAGCTGATGAAGGCAGCCATGCCATCTGCTTCCTTAATCACCTGAGCCACCTGTGTTGCCACTTTTAGTGTGCTAGCTTTCTGTGTTTTGTGCGCAAATAAGTCCCTTTATGTTACTGCTTTCTGCAGTTTTTCCCTATTTAAATAATACTCTGTCCTTTTGTTCTCCCTTCCAAAATGAACAACGTCACATTTTTTCCTACATTATATTCCATTTGCCAACTTTTTGCCCACTTACTTAACCTATCAATGTCTCTCTGTAAACTGTTTGTAAGTGTGATTTCCTTTAGGAAATAGTTCCCAGTCAGCACAGGGAATATCCACTCATATGCGCTGAATGACACTTGCTTTCTTCTCCAGTAACCATCTTTCTTTTTTACTGGTGAGGTTTGGCAGATCCCTACAGAAATATACAAATATTGATTTTTGTCATTTGTGTCCGTGTTCATTTCTGAGTCCATCACTCTTAACAGGAACAACTTTTCTTCAGCAGCCCTTGGTGTAGAATAATGGGGTTTGTCACAATGAACTGACTTGTAATGAGTTGAGGAGAAACTTCTTCACCCAAAGGGTTGTGAATCTGTGGAATTCTCTGCCCAGTGAAGCACTTGAGGCTTGAATGTTTTTAAGGGAAGGATAGATAAATTTTTGAACAGTAAAGGAACTAAGGGTTATGGTGAGCGGGCGGGTAAGTGGAGCTGAGTCCACAAAAAGATCAGCCATGATCTTATTGAATGGCGGTGCAGGCTCGAGGGACCAGATGGCCTACTCCTGCTCCTAGTTCTTATGTATAGGAGTGATATCAATCTATAATTTCACTGGCTGACCAAATATACTGAACTATTTAAAAAGGATTTTTTAAAGACAAAAAAAGATACTGACTAAAGATGGCGGCCACAAGTCACCTGACAGCAAGCAATTTCAGTAACTAGCTTTTGTAATGTTCCAATGTAATTCCAAATAAATTCAGATTGTCAGTTAACCAAAAATAGAACCCGCATTCCTCACAAGTGAGGTGAAAAGACTCACAAATCCCTTGTGGAGTATGAAAGACCCCATCTCCAGTTGACTTTTGCGCTATTGCCCTATTACAGGAATACAGACAAAGACTATTTAGTCTCTCTTGATAGGACAACACTCTCATCCCAGGAATTAGTCTACTAAATCTCCTTTGAATCATAGAATCCTACAGTGCAGAAGGAGGCCATTCGGCCCATCGAGTCTGCACCAACCACAATCCCACTCATTCTTTTACTCAGCGAGTCCACCTGACACAAAGGGGCAATTTAGCATGGCCAATCCACCTAACCCGCACACATTTGGAGTGTGGGAGGAAACCAGAGCACCCGGAGGAAACCCACGCAGACACGTGGAGAACATGCAAACTCCACACAGACAGTGACCCAAGCCGTGAATCAAACCCGGGACCCTGGCACTGTGAGGGAGCAGTGCTAAACACTGTGCCGCCTATACCTGCCTCCGATGCTAATGTATCCTTTGGGCTGCCTTCCGGGACGAGACATCACAACACATTGTCTGCAGTAGAAATGATGATCAAATTTCTCTGGAAAATAATACCAGCAAGGCCTCTTAAGAAATATTTTAACAAGGCACTGGAGAGAGATTGCAAGAAATTTTTCAGCGGAGGAAACAGGCTGAAAGCTGGACTCTCTCACAAGAACACAAGAAATAGAAGCAGGAGGAAGCCACTAGCCCTTCCAGCCTGCCCCGCCATTCATTATGATCTATGCCGGCCTCACAGGTGGCACAGTGGTTAGCACTGCTGCCTCACAATGCCAGGGACACAGGTTCGATTCCCGGATTGAGTCGCTGTGTGGAATCTGTACGTTCTCCCGTGTGGGTTTCCTCTGAGTGTTCCGGTTTCCTCCCACAGTCTGAAAGATGCGCTGGTTAGGTGCATTGGCCATGCTAAATTCTCCCTCAGTGTACCCGAACACTGAGTAGTCCCCTAGTCGCCGGAGTGTGGCGACTAGGGGATTTTCACAGTAACTTCATTGCAGTGTTAATGTAAGCCTACTTGTGACACTAATCAATAAGCAAACAAACATCAACTCCTTTTCCCCATAGCCCTCTATCCCTCGATCTATCAAATCTTTATCCACCTCCACTTTAAATACTTCTAACGATCCAGCTTCCTCTACCCTTTGGGGCAGAGAGTTCCAGAGATTCACCACCCTCTGCAAGGAGAAATTTCTACGCACCTCAGTTGTAAATGACCAGCCATTTATTTTGTAGTTATATCGCCTCGTTCAACACTCTCCCACAAGTGAAAACATCTCACCATCTACCCTGTCAAGCCCCCTCAGGATGTTTGAATAATGTCACCCCTCACTCTTCTTCCAAGCAGTACAGATCCAGGCTATTTAGTCTGTCTTGATAGAACAACCCTCTCATCCCAGGAATTAGCCTGGTGAATCTCCTTTGGACTGCCTCCAATGTTACTATATCCTTATTAAGGTAAGGGGACCAAAACTGCATGCAGGTGAGCCTTCACCAGCACAATTGCGACATCCCTATCTTTACATTCCAATCCCTTTGCAATAAAGGCCAAAATGCCATTTTGCCTTCTTAACTACTTGTTGAACCTGCCTGCTAACTTTTTGTGCTAGCAAGGAGTCTCACTTTCTCTCTCCTTTGGAACAAGTATGCATCACCCAGTTTGAGAAGTCAACTGCTGGAAACCTGCCAGCGTATTGAGATGACGTAGTTATTGTAATGTCTTCTCCTTTGGCTGCATCCAAGAAACCAGTTAACCGGAATCAGCCACAACATTTACATTGATGCTTCAAGGACAATCAAAGGTCACTTAACTGTGTATTTGTTTATCTGGACTTTAACTCCCCTTACCCCCAATAACTGTGTGCATGTGTGTATGTGTGTGTGTGTCTGTGGCCTGAGTCATGTGTGTATGTTGAAGGTGTGTGTTTGTGTGCATATATGTATGTGCGTGTGTGAGTGTATGTGTGCATGTGTGTGAATGTCTGTGGCCTGAGTAATGTGTGTGTGTTTGTGTGTAATTATGTATGTGTATGCATGTGTGTGTGTGCATGTGTGTGTGTGTGTAAGTGTCTGTGGCCTGAGTCATGTGTGTGTTTGTGTGTAAGTATATACGTGTGTGTGTGTGTTTCTGTGTGTGTGTGTCTGTGGCCTGAGTCATGTGTGTATGTTGAGGGTGTGTGTTTGTGTGCATATATGTATGTGCGTGTGTGAGTGTATGTGTGCATGTGTGTGAATGTCTGTGGCCTGAGTAATGTGTGTGTGTTTGTGTGTAATTATGTATGTGTATGCATGTGTGTGTGTGTGCACGTGTGTGTGTGTAAGTGTCTGTGGCCTGAGTCATGTGTGTGTTTGTGTGTATGTACATGGAATGCCTCTCCACATGGCGTTTATTTGGTGCTGTCCCAGGAGATGGATGAAAGCTCTGAAAGGCTGATAGGATTTGTGTCAAGAACATTTTGAAGCCAAAAAAAGGCCCATCGAGTCTGCACCAACCACACGCTTTCAGACACCTGGGACACACATAATGAATGCAGACACCCTTGCAAGAAAGTATCACGTTGTACTCCAGTATCAAGGAAATCATCATGGCATAAAGTTTTTTGCCAGTCTGTGCAAAGCAGATCAGGAACTGGACAAATTGAAATCCGCTCCTCTCCAAAGTGAGAGACAAAATAATCATTTGACTGGTAAATGAACCAGTTTCTGAGAAGATTAAATCTGCAAAAATGAATTGAGTTGTCAGGGTGGCAACATACTCTGGAGAATGGGTAATCATTGCTCTATCAGGCAGGGAGCTGCTCCAAACTGAATTACACAGCCCTCATCCTGGCATCTCGACCATGAAGTTGCTTGCGAGGAGTTACAAGTGGTGGCCTGGTATTGATGTTGAAATCGAGAAGCTAGCCAAGCACTGCCAATAGTGCCAACGGCTTGCTTGGCAATAGCCTGGCAAGCCATGGGCATGAATCCATATTAATTATGTTGGTTCATTCTTGGACATAATATTTTTGCTCATGATTTGTGGACACTATAAATGGATGGAGATACCTCAGGTGAAGTCGCTACAATCACATGCTGCCATTGAAAGATTATGCCACTGCTTTTCAACTCACGGGATACCCATGGTCATGGTATCAAATAATGGAACGGTATTCGCAAGTGCTGAATTTCAAAACGCCACCACTCTCAATGGTATTAAACATATCTCCAAGTTTGCAGATGACATTAAGCTGGGTGGCAGTGTGCGCTGTGGCACAGAGTGGCACGGTGGCACAGTGGTTAGCACTGTTCAATTCCAGCCTTGGGTCACTGTCTGTGTGGTGTTTGCACATTCTCCCCTGGTATCTGCGTGGGTTTCCTCCGGGTGCTCCGGTTTCCTCCCACAATCCAAAGATGTGTAGGTTAGGTGGATTGGCCACGCTAAATTGCCTCTTCATGTCCCAAGATGTGTAGGTTAGGGGTGTTGTAGGGAAAAATCCCTTGTACCAGTGCATTCAAGGAGGTCGAGTCGCAAGGCAAAGTTCAAAGCGTTTTTCTTTATTGTACAATTACTGGGAACCCAGGGAGAACCAACGTAACCAGCTCCGAAACAGTGGCTTGGCCACGTTGATCTCAATCCTTTCACATCAGCTCTGGATCTTTATAGGGATCCAAATTCGAGCGGGAACATTTGATTATGCATTTTTACAATATGTATAAAGTGGTCTGTCAGGTCAGGAAGTTCTCTGGGAGGCTTGTCAATTTGCATTTGTATGGTGTGTGTTTGTGTTAATGGGACTACCTGTTCTTGCCCCGGTGTTTTAATGTGTTTCCCATTATCCCCTCTATGTGTCCCCTTATATCTATTGACCTCATTGTTTTGTGTCTGTGTTCCCTGCTTGCGAGATTAGGTGTTAATGTCATTTTGTCCTGCTGTGTGTAGGGAGATTTAATCTAATCTTTTATTCCTTTTACCCTAGTTTGTTAAGTTTCTTTGCCTGCCTTGGCCATTTTATTCCTGTAATATTTTATTGATAGTCTGGTTATGCCATATAGCCCACTCTCGGTCTTGACTCGCAGATATCCCGATCTTCCTTGGCCAAAGGCCGGTTTAAAATGCAGCTTTGCGCTGTTGCTGGGCAGAATAAGGGTCTTTCGTTGGCTTTGAAATTTAAAGGTCTCTCAGCTGTGCAGAGGGGGTTTGAACGAATATCCATCCGGTGTTCCCCTCTGCATTGTAGGCACGTTATGAATGGTGCCAATATGGCTTTTGGAAAATTGCCTACTTCAGGGGTATTAGCGGGGTAAATACTTGGGGTTACAGGGAACAGGTCTGGGTAGGATTGCTCCTTACTGTCAGGGGGATTATGTGGGGTTACAAAGATAGGGCTTGCCTGGGTGGGATTGTGGTCGGTGCAGACATGATGGGCCGAATGGCCTCCTTCTGCATTGTAGGGATTCTATGATTTCTATGATTCTATGATATTAAAACTGTGCCTTACCACGCAATATCAAGCAGAGAGAGCCATCCAAACTTTCACGTCTGCCCTGAAGGAAATGTCAGGAGGAGCCTTGGAAACCAGAGTCTAATGATTCACCCTAAGCTATCATCCCACTCCACATGCAACATAGAAACATAGAAAATAGGCGCAGGGGAGGCCATTCAGCCCTTCGAGCCTGCACCACCATTCAATATGATCATGGTTGATCATGCACTTTCAGTATCCCACTCTCACTTTCTCTCCATATCCCTTGATCCCTTTAGCCACAAGGACCACATCCAGCTCCCTCTTGAACATGTTAGTAATGGATTAACATACCCTCTAATTAAGTCCTAATTTGATGTCAATTGTTCAATAGAAGTCACTGATGTATAAATGGGATATAGGTGGCACTGGGTGTTGGTGGAGAATTGTACACGGAGTTGGATCAAACAAATAAAGGTAGTTTATGAAGAAGCAGACTCGTGTCTCCTTTACTGAACTGCAACCTAGAGGCTCAAACAGAACATATCAAATGAACTCGACCCAACAGCTTTCTATTGTAGAGAATTCTGCAGGTTCACAACTCTCTGAGTGAAGAGGTTCTTCCTCATCTCAGTCCTGGATGGCTTACCCCTTATTCTTAGACAGTGACCCCTAGTTCTGCACTTCCCTAACATCGGAAACATTCTTTTGATTTGACTTGATTTGATTTGATTTATTATTGTCTCATGTATTAACATACAGTGAAAAGTATTGTTTCTTGCACGCTATACAGACAAAGCATACCGTTCATAGAGAAGGAAAGGAGAGAATGCAGAATGTAGTGTTATAGTCATAGCTAGGGTGGAGAGAAAGATCAACTTAATGCAAGGTAAGTCCATTCAAAAGTCTGACAGCAGCGGGGAAGAAGCTGTTCTTTAGTCAGTTGGTATGTGACCTCAGACATTTGTATATTTTTCCCGAAGGAAGAAGGTGGAAGAGAGAATGTCCGGGGTGCGTGGGGTCCTTAATTATGCTGGCTGCTTTGCCGAGGCAGCGGGAAGTGTAGACAGAGTCAATGGATTCTTCCCGCATCTAACCTGTCCAGTCCCATCAGGATTTTATATGTTTCTATGAGATCCCCTCTCATTCTTCTAAATTCCAGAGAGTACAAGCCCAGTCGATCCAGTCTTCCTTCACATGTCAGTCCAGTAATTCTGGGAATCAGTCTGGAGGACCTTCACTGGACTCCCACAATAGCAAGAATGTCCTTCCTCAAACGAGAAGACCAGAAATGCACACAGTACTCAAGGTGTGGCCTCACCAAGGCCCTGTATAACTGCAGCAAGACATCCCTACTCCTATACTCAAATCCTCTTGCTATGAAGGCCAGCATGCCATTAACTTTCCTCACCGCCTGTTATACCTGCATGCCAACCTTCAGCAACTGTCCCATCATCACACCCAGGTCAGGTTGCACTTCCCCTTTTCCTAAACTATTATGATCATAATCTTCCTTCCTGTTTTTGCCACCAAAGTGGATAACCTCATATTTATCCACATTATATTGCATTTGTCAAGTACTTGCCCACTCAGTCAGCCTGTCCAAGTCATCCTGCAGCCTCTTAGCATCCTCCTCACAGCACACACTGCCACCCAGCTTAGTGTCGTCTGCAAATTTGGATATATTGCATTCATCTAAATCATTAATGTATATTGTAAACAGCTGATACCCCACTAGTCACTGCCTGCCACTCTGTAAAGGACCCATTTATTCTCACTTTCTGTTCCTGTCTGTGAACCAGTTCTCTATCCACATCAATACATTACCCCCAATAACATGAGCTTTAATTTTGTTCACTAATCTCTTGTGTGGGACCTTGTCAAAAGCCTTTTGAAAGTCCAAATACACAACATCAACTGGTTCACCCCTGTCCACCCTACTGGTCACATCCTCAAAAAATTCCAGAAGATTTGTCAAGCCCGATTTCCCTTTAGTGAATCCGTGCTGACTTGGACCGATCCTGTCACCGCTTTCCAAATGCTCAGTTGTTACATCTTTAATAATTGACTCCAGCATTTCCCCCGCCACCGATGTCAGGCTAACCGGTCTATAATTCCCTGTTTTCTCTCTCTTTCCTTTTTGAAAAGAATAGGGCTGGAATTTTACCGGGCCGGAATTGGGGTGGGCGAGGTTCGCGGAACGGCGTTCTCCGATGACCTCGAGCGGGCGAGGAGGTAAAATTCCACGACAGAAATTCCAGCACCAGAGCTGCTAACGAAAGGCCATCTCAGAACGAGACTGAGCCCTATATTTCTAAGTTTGCCAGAGAAGGCCGGGGCCAGCCAAAGTAATCAGAAAGCAAGCCACGGTTCAAATAGTACAGCATGGACATTTATGGTAAATGAGTCCGCATGAGAAACTTTAGCAGTGGATCAAGTTGGATCGCTGGAATTATTATCTCTCAGAACAGACCCCTGTCAGTCATGAAGGCATGGATTGTCCATAAATATGTGGACAACTTGAGGAGGAGAGAGAGGCTCTAGCAGTCAGGGCTGCTATCGAGAAATATTTCTGAACCTCCAAACTCCAAAGTATCTGATCGACCTGTTATAGCTTTGATTTGATTTGATTTATTATTGTCACATGTACTAGTATACAGTGA
Source organism: Mustelus asterias (assembly GCF_964213995.1). Lineage (NCBI taxonomy): Eukaryota > Metazoa > Chordata > Chondrichthyes > Carcharhiniformes > Triakidae > Mustelus > Mustelus asterias. The sequence goes on from NC_135808.1 coordinate 12,503,805, forward strand.
CAAGTATTGTTTCTTGCACGCAATACAGGCAAAACATAGCATTCATAGAGAAGGAAACAAGAGAGTGCAGAATGTACAGTTATAGCCAGGGTGCAGAGAAAGATCAACTTAATGCAGGATATGTCCATTCAAAAGTCTGATGGCAGCAGGGAAGAAGCTGTCCTTGAGTTGGTTGGTATGTGACCTCAGATTTTTGTATCTTTTTCCTAACAGAAGAAGGTGGGAGAGCCTATATCCGGGGTGCGTGGTGACCTTAATTATACTGGCTGCTTTGCCAAGGCAGCAGGAAGTGTAGACAGAGTCAATGGATGGGAGACTGGTTTGAATGATGGATTGGGCTACATTCACGACCTTTTGTAGTTCCTTGCGGCCTTGGGCAGAGCAGGGGCCATACAACTGTGATACAACCAGAAAGCATGCTTTCTATGGTGCATCTGTAAAAGTTGGTGAGAGTCGTAGCTGACATGCCAAACTTCCTTAGTCCTCTGAGAAAGTTGGTGGGCTTTCTTAACTATAGTGTCGGCATGGGGGGGACCAGGACAGGTTGTTGGTGATCTGGACACCTAAAAACATGAAGCTCTCGACCCTTTCTACTTCATCCCCATTGATGTAGACAGGGGCATGTTTTCCTCTACGCTTCCTGAAGTCGATGACAATCTCCTTCGTTTTGTTGACATTGAGGGAGAGATTATTGTTGCCGCACCAGTTCACCAGACACAACTGATGTTGTAGGAAAATTGATGTTTAATGATTAGTTTTAGTTTGCTTTGCACACAATCAAAGTATATCAACCCAGTATAGTGTTATACTGAAACCTGGAACACTAGCTCATCACATGACTTGGTCTTGGTATTACACTGAAAACTTAACAAGAGACAAAGAACATATGGCCTTAAGCTAGGTATGACATTGAGGTTGACTGGTTTCTGGCACAGAATCATCCACCTCCCTAGCAATTAAAATTATCTGTTTCATTCTCTAAATTCAAAGTCCTGTTGTGACAGGAAAAACAAGTATTAAAACATTCAGCCTTGTGAATTAAATTAGTGAGGTTGATAGAATCATAGAGTTCGTACAGTGCAGAAGGAGGCCGTTCGGCCCATCGAGCCTTCATCGACAACAATCCCACGCAAATCCTATCCTCACAACTCCACGCATTTACCCTGCTCGTCCCCTGACACTAAGGGGCAATTCGGCATGGCCAAACAACCTAACCTGCACATCTTTGGAGTGTGGGAGGAAACCGGAGCACCCGGAGGAAACCCACACAGACACGGGGAGAAGGTGAGAACTCCACACAGTCACCCAAGCCAGGAATCGAACACGGGTCCCTGGCGCTGTGAGGCAGCAGTACTAACCACGGTGCCGCCCACAGTTTAACTTGCGACATTTAAAGGAAGTCACCTTATCTCACACTATGTAAGCATCTTTGACTTTGTAATGAAGAAGGGAAAGGGTTAATGTTTTTTGTACTCAATGTATTTTGTGCCTAAAAGGTTGAACTTTGTACCTGGAATGTATCACAAACATAACTCTTCCTTATGGCTAGCCTCCCCTTTGTTTATATTGCTCCTGGTAGTAATACAAGCCATTTGTTCATGTCTTTCATCTTTAACTTTTAGTAGTATAAGCCATTTGTTCATGGTTCCCTCGCTTGTTTATATCATTCTGATAAAACAGACAGTTAAATATAGATGTTAGGGGGTAAGTCTTTCTTTCCCGTAGGCTTGTGTATGATTTAAACAAAGGAAGCAAATGGTAGAGTGCGAGAATGGCCGTTTGAAGGAGGACTCCCACTGGGACAACTGCACTCACACTCAGTCACCTCAAAGGAAAAGCTGCGGGAAGAGCAGCGGACCAGAGGTGACACCTTGACTGCAACGACCAGAAGAATTGTGCTTTATGACCCAAGGATACCAGATGGTCTCTAACCATGATCCAGAGACTATCAGAAGCTGTTAAAGGAACTATAATTTACGATCAAGGACTGTTAACTGGACTTTGCTTCATGACTTGTATTGGGAACCCTGATGTATAAATATCCATGCTTCTTGTGTTCAGTGAGAACTTTGGCTTCCGCTTTCAAGGGGTCAAGTTCTCCCATAAGCTTATGAGAATAAAGCATGACTGTATTTTGACTCATACCAGCCTATAGAGGTATATTTTCCAACTTCAGTAAGTTTAGAATTAAGTTCTGTAATTAGCTTCCATAACTTAATAGTTCTTTGACATTTAATATCTATTAGTTCCTCCCCCCACTCCCACTGCCCCCTCCCTCCCCCTCCCGCTCCCCTCTCCCCCTCCCCCTTTCTCCCCCTCCCCCCTTTCTCCCCCTCCCCCTCCCTCCCTCTTACCCCCCTCCCCCTCCCTCCCTCTTCCGCCTCCCCCCTCCCCCTCCCCCTTTCTCCCCCTCCCCCCTTTCTACCCCTCCCCCCTTTCTACCCCTCCCCCTTCTCCTCCCCCTCCCTCCCTCTTACCCCCCTCCCCCTCCCTCCCTCTTCCGCCTCCCCCCTCCCCTGCCCCCCCCACCCCCTTTTTTTCCCCTTCCCCTCCCTCTTCCCCCTCCCCCCTGCCCCTCTCCCCCTCCCTCTTCCCCCTCCCCCCCATCTTCACCACCCTCTCCACCCTCCCTCCTCCTCTCCCCCCTCTACTCTCCCCCTCCCCCCTCCATCCCCCTCTCCACCCCCCTTCCTCCCTCCCCCTCCTGTCTCTCCCCCTTCCCCTCCCCTTCCCCCTCCCCCTCCCCCCTTCACCCCCACTCCCCCTCCCCCTCTCCCCCTCCCCCCCTCCCCTCCTCTCCTCCCCCGCCCCACCCCGCCCCCCCCCCCAACTGTTCCAAGGGGCGGCATGGTGGCATAGTGTTTAGCACTGCTGCCTCACAGGTTCGATTCCTAACTTGGGTCACTACCTGTGTGGAGTTTGCACATTCTCCCTGTGTCTGCGTGGGTTTCCTCCGAGTGCTCCGGTTTCTTCCCACAGACCGAAAGACGTGCTGGTTAGATGTATTGGCCGTACTAAATTCTCCCCTCGATGTACCCAAACAGGCGCCGGAGTGTAGCGACTAGTGGATTTTCACATAATTGCAGTGTTAATATAAGCCTACTTGTGAAACTACTTATAAATAAACTTAAAACTTTAACAGCGGGGGCGCATACAATGTGAAACTCCTGTTGACAGCGGCAGGACCAGAAGATCCTACTGCGGGCCACTCCCCCAAAACATGCTGCCCATCGTTTTATGTCTAGAACACCACTGATACGTATCTCATGTAGACTTTGTGGAATTATTGTAACTTTATTAGTTTCAGAAAGCTATTTGAAGTTTAATTGACTTATGCCAAACTCACACAGAAACAATAAAAAACACGCGATAGCAAAACAGTTGTCTCAGCAATAATTGCCCATCCCTAGTTGCCCTTGAGAAGGTGGTATTATTAAGCATCTATTTTAATGAAGTTACGCATACATCAATTAGACATCCAACTAATGCACATCCTCAGACATCACATGCAGTCTTATCTCAAGCAAAAGCAGACATGAAAACTATTCTCTTATATTCTACACATAACGCTTTATATTTTGTATTAGTACATTGTAAACTTCTTCTAAGTTTTAAGGTTCTGAGCAATTTTGTGACTCTGTTCTTTGTTTAAAGAGACAACTACAAATGACAGGTCCAAAACGGAGCCACTGATAGGGGTCTGATTTAATCCCAGTTAAATGGGGTTTTGTGACAATGAGCTCGAGATGTCAATCGTGGGGGTGTGACAGCAGATTTCCCCCATCCTGAACTACTGGGTGAGGAAGATATCAAAACATTCTTTTATCTTGGTAAGTAGCAACAGAAACAAACTTTAATGAGAGGGATGGCCCCCGCAAGTAATTGAAACTTTAGAGGGCCAGTTAAGGGTTGATCACACACCCATTAAGCCAAATAAGAATTAACCACACCTTATTTAGGCCAATTAGAATGTAATTACATCATTGATCACACTGTGGGCTGTGGCTTGGAATGAGTTAATAAGCAGAAGCATTCACTGAGCAAGTTTTGCAGCAATTGGCTGCTGTCCAGGAGAGAGAACAGAGATCAAGTATCAACCTGTGCCCAAGGCTAAACTGGAAATAAAGAGCTGTAGTACACCACTCCTGTCCTGTCTTTAATAGGTATTAATGTACAATGTATTAAAGATTTCCTGAGTTAAAGTGAGGGTGTTTATTACTGTGAGGAAACCCACGTAGACAGGGGGAGAATGTCCCCCATAAATGCAAAATGTATGCAAATAGTTATGCATTGTCAGCTTGTTTCATTGTATGTCACACAATGGTCTGTACATAGATTCCTATTGCGCAACATGTTACATCTCATGCCGCCGACATGGTCACGCGACATGGCTGGAGAAGAGATCATGTGGCCGGAGTGTGGAAGTTATATGAGAACGAAGGCGGCACGGTGGCACAGTGGTTAGCACTGCTGCCTCACAGCGCCAGGGACCCGGTTCAATTCCAGATTTGGGCGATTGTCTGTGTGGAGTCTGAGTGTTCTCCCTGTGTCTGCGTGGGTTTCCTCCGGGTGCTTCAGTCTCCTCCCACACTCCGAAGATGTGCAGGTTAAGTGGATTGGCCATGCTAAGTTGCTCCTTAGTGTCCCAAGATGTGGAGGTTAGGAGGGGGTTAGTGAGGTAAATGGCGTTACGGGAATAGGGCCTGGGTAAAATGCTCTTTTGGAGACTTGGTGCCGACTTGAATTCAATTTTAAAAATCTGGAATTAAGAATCTACTGATGGCAATGAAATCATTGCCGATTGTTTGAAAAACCCATCTGGTTCGCTAATGTCCTTTCTGGAAGGAAATCTGCTGTCCTTACCTGGTCTGGCCACGGATCCCCTAGTGACCTCCCAAGAGCATCAGGGAATCCCAATGGTCTTGTAATGTTGGCACACTTTTTTGTAATGAAATAGGTGTGGACACAGAAATCAAGTGTAAACAAGTCCTTCCTAGCTATACCTGTGCATATATTAGTTGAATCATAGAATCCTAGAATCCCTACAAAACAGAAGGAGGCCATTCAACTGGGCAGCAAATTGAAAATTAATCCCACAACACTTTTGAAATCTTATCAAACTCCATCCAGACTTTTCCCATCGAGCTGTGCTGTGTTACAATCCCTCTGAGGCAAAGAAATATCAAGAATGCTTTGAAATAAATAGGTCTACAAAATATAGAATCACATAGAATCCCTCCAGTGCAGAAGGAGGCCATTTGGCCCATCGAGTCTGCTCCGACCACGATCCCACTCAGGCCCTATCCCCCTAGTCCCCCTGACACTAAGGGACAATTTAGCATGGCCAATCTACCTAACCCGCACATCTTTGGACTGGGGGAGAAAACCAGAGCCTCCAGAGGAAACCCACGCAGACACAGGGAAAACGTGCAAACTCCACATAGACAGTGACCCAAGGCGGGAATCGAACTCAGGTCCTGTGAGGCAGTAGTGCTAACCACTGTGCCGCTGTGTCGTCCCCTTAAACACTAATCGGAAGGGATTGGCTTTTATCATTAAGACTGGAAGATCAGTTCAATGCTTCAAATCAACATGGTCATTTTCATTCTTTTACAGTAAGTGTAAGAATTAAGACACTATTACAGAATGGTCCAATATAGACGGCGTAATCATCATGTTATAATCAGTTCCTCCACATCTGAATCCGACCATGTTCTGCCTCCTCACCAGTAACATACACATTCCTATCAATAGTTCCAGTGGATTCAGGTGACTTCACCTCACTGTGTAACACAGCAGGATCACTTGTTGATGACTTCTGTTACCAAATAAAAATACAATTGAACAAATTCAATAAAAACAGATGCTGGAAATACGAATAAGAGCTGGGAATACTCAGCAGGTCAGCATCATCTGTGGAGAGAAACAGACTAAACGTTTCCAGTCAAAGATTCTTGGACCCATAATCGATGATTCAATGGTGAGAGTGTTACCTGCTGAAGCATGTTAACATCTCAATACCCACTGACACAACATTTATAGCGCAGAACACTAAATGCATTTTAATGTGAGAGGGGGAAAGTTTCAGGGAGATGTGCGGGGGAGATTTTCCACGCACAGAGTGGTGGGTTCCTGGAACGCACATCAGCGGAGGTAGAAACATAGAAACTGGAAGCAGGAGGAGGCCATTTGGCCCTTTGAGCCTTCTCCGCTATTCATCTTGATCATGGCTGATCATCGAATTCAATATCCTGATCCCCCCTTTCTCCCATATCCCTTGATCCCTTTAGCCTCAACAGCTATACCTAATTTCTTCTTGAGATCACACAACGTTTTGGCCTCAACTGCATTAAGTGGGAGTGAATTCCACACATTCACCGCACTCTGGGTGAAGAAATTTCTCCTCACCTCAGTCCTAAAAGGTTTACCCCTTATCCTCAAACCATGACCCCTAGTTCTGGACTCCCCTACTATAGGGAACATTCTTTCTGGATCTACCCTGTCTAACCCTGTTAGAATTTTATAAGTTTCTATGAGATCCCCTCTCACTCTTCTGAACTCCAGTGAATATAATCTAACTGACTTGAGGCACATTAGGAACAATTAAGAAGCATCTGGATGGGTACCTGAATAGGGAGGGAATAGAGGGATGCGGACCGAGTAAGGACAGAAGGTTTTTCTTTCAGAATAGTTAAGTTAAATGTGGACTTTGTGGATTCCCATCAGGGTTCCTTCCACCATGGCCTACTTTGCACTCCACGTGCAAGGTTCCAGTTGTATAGATAACAAACATAATGTGGGAGGCAAGGGAAGAAATAGCTGAGGCCTTAACAGATATCTTCACATCCTCTTTGACCACAGGCGAGGTAGGTGTGAATTATACTGTAAATGGCAGAACCCTGAGGAACATTAACATACAGAGGGATCTGGGTGTGCAGGTCCACAGTTCCCTAAAAGTGGCAACACAGGTGGCCAAGATGATTATAAGAAAATAAGTATAAGATTAAGAAGGCATATGGCAGGCTTGCCTTCATCAGCCGGGGCATTGAGTTCAAGAGTTGGGAAATCATGTTGCAGCTATATTAAACCTTGGTAAGGCCGCATTTGGGATATTGCGTGCAGTTCTGGCCACTACACTACCAGAAGGATGTGGAAGCTTTGGAGAGAATGCAAAGAATGTTCACCAAGATGTTGCCTGGTCTCAAGGGTGTTGGCTATGAGGAGAGGTTGGATAAACTAGGATTGTTTTCACTGGAAAGAGGGAGGCTGAGGGGCGACCTGATAAAGGTCTACAAAATTATGAGAGGCAGAGACAGGGTGAATAGTCAGAGGCTTTTTCCAAGGGTGGAAGTGTCAATTACAACGGGGCACAGGTTCAAGGTGAGAGGGGGAAAGTTTAAGGGAGATGCGCGGGGGAAGTTTTTCACTCAGAGAGTGCTGGGTGCCTGGAACGCGCTGCCAAAGGAGGTGGTGGAAGCAGGCACATGAGCAACATTTAAGAGACATCTGGATGGGTACATGAATAGGGAGAGAATAGAGGGATATGGACCGAGTAAGGGGAGAGGGTTTTTTTCAGTTTAGTTAGGGCATCATAGTCGGTGCAGGCTTGGAGGGCCGAAGGACCTGTTCCTGTGCTGTACTTTTCTTTGTTTTTTGTTCTTTGTTCTTTTTAGAACAGAAACTGAAAAATTAGAATATTAATCTATGTCACAATTAATAGAAACAACAATTCTTTCGAGTTATCTTCCAGATATTACCATTGAGATATATTTATGTATTTCCTTTCTTGTTCATGTTCTTCCATCTACGAAAGATTAAGGAAACAATCCATTTCAGATGGAGAGTCTTCATCTGAGGCACCATTGCTGGTGGTTAAAGAGGCCAATCTTAGAGTGGCAGGTTCCAAATAGGAAGCAACTAAATATCATTGGGACTTGTTGGTTTTAAGATTGGAAACTGTTGTCAAGTCGCTGTAGCCGTTAGCCATCGATGTGATGTATGTCAACCCACAGAAAGTGTCGCCATTTTCCTGTCATTGGCTAGTGACTGCCAGGTGCAATACTTGATGTTTTGGGACTGCACGTCATGTTTATCAGATGTCTTGATGCAGAGATTTGGCCGTCCTTTCGGTTGTCTGGCTCCACCTACCTCACCAGACTGAAAGTCCTCGAGTATGTGACCGTCTTCCATCTGAGTGTGCCTGAAGCACCGGAGCCATCTTTGTTTGATGAATAGGAGCTCGGCCTTTGAGAGGGCTGCCACATTTGTAATTTGTTCAGCTCGGAAATGGCCATAAAGTACTACAGACAGTGAAGAATCAAATAGTTAACCTTCTTTTCTTGTTGGCTGTAGCAAGGACCTTAAAAACCATCAGCTTGATCCTGAGGGTCAGCTTGATGTTATTCTATACCCCACCCTTACTACTGGCACAATGCTTGGTCACACTTTTATTTCACGGTGGCACAGTGGTTAGCACTGCTGCCTCACAGCGCCAGGACCTGGGTTCGATTCCCATCTTGGGTCACCGTCTGTGCAGAGTCTACACTTCTCCCCATGTCTGCGTTGGTTTCCTCCGGGTGCTCCGGTTTCCTCCCTCACTCCGAATGAAGTGCTGGTTTAGATGCGTTGGCTAATGCTAATGGGATCTCATAGAAACTTATTAAATTCTAACAGAATTAGACTGGGTAGATGCAGAAAGAATGTTCCCGCTGGTGGGCAAGTCCAGAACGAGGGGTCATAGTTTGAGGATAAGGGATAAACCTTTTGGAACTGAGGTGAGGAGAAATTTCTTCACCCAGAGGGTGGTGAATGTGTGGAATTCACTGCCACAGAAAGTAGTTGAGGCCAAAATGTTGTGTGATTTCAAGAAGAAAGTAGATATAGTGCTTGGGGCTAAGGGATCAAGGGATATGGGATATCCTAAATTCTCCCTCAGTGTACCCGAACAGTCGCCGGAGTGTGGCGACTGGGGCATTTTCACAGTAACTTCATTGCAGAGTTAATGTAAGCCTACTCGTGACACTAATAAATAAAATTTTAAATTTTAAAACAACTTAACTTGTATTGCTCACTTGAACATTCCACTCTGGAAATTCCGTGTGTGAACCTTCGCCTGTGACGACGTAGGAGACAATTCCACTTGAGAAAGTTTTTGAAACCTCTGCCCCAAATCTCAGGTTACCTCTCATTCTGCAACTGGCTGTCGGCAACGTCAGGGGGAAGTTAGATGTGTTTCAGAGAAGTGGACAAAACTCCGTCAACCATTCAAACTCGATACAATGAGAAGTGGATTATAGGAGATGTCAATTTCATGCAATGGCCTGAATAAATGTCATCAGCCTAATTTCTTAGCTTTTCCTGTGCAGAATGTATGATCGTTCATAGAATCCTACAGTGCAGAAGGAGGCCATTCTGCCCATCGAGTCTGCACCGACTCTCTGATAGAGCATCTTATTCAGGCCCCCCACCCCACCCTATCCACACAGGAGGCACGGTGGCACAGTGGTTAGCACTTGCTGCCTCACAGCGCCAAGGACCCAGGTTCGATTCCTGGCTTGTCTGCGTGGAGTTTGCACATTCTCCTCGTGTCTGCGTGGGTTTCCTCCGGGTGCTCTGGTTTCCTCCCACTGTCCTAAGATGTGCGGGTTAGTTTGATTGGCCGTGCTAAATTACCACTTAGTGTTAGGGGGCTCGTAGGGAACATACGTTGGCTTATGGGGATAGGGCCTGGGTGGGATTGTGATCGGTGCAGGCTCGATGGGCCGAATGGCCTCCTCCTGCACTGTGGGGATTCTATGAACCCCACATTTCACCCCCACTAATTCCCCCTAACATACACATTTTGGGACACCAAGGGGCAAATTAGCATGGCTAATCCCCCCGAATCTACACATCTTGGGACACTAAGGGGCAATTCAGCATGGCCAATCCACCTAACCTGTACATCTTTCTTCAATGTTTAAGTAAAGATATATGTTCCAGCTGCCATTGAGTTAAGGACTTTAACTCTATTTCCAGCTTTAATCTGTCCTGAAGATGATAAGGATTTGTTCCTGAATTGTAAATTTCAATGAATGAGAAAGAGAGAGAGAGATTTAAGATCTGATAATTGTCAGCCATTGTGTTGTAGGGTGGAGACCAGCTTTGAACAGGATGCATTTTTCTTAATGTTCACATTCTGTGCATATTGTGGTCAGCCGCGTTTCCACCCAGTTATTTTTATCTTTTGAGGCCGGTTGATATCGACATATTGCACAAACTTTGAGTCAAGATCAAAGAGAAATAGAGATTGAAATCTGACGCCACCTCAACGAGGTGGCAAATGGAACATTTGGAGTCACATAAGCATTGAAGAATTAAATCTCTAACACTCTGGCAGGAAGGCCTAAGAAATTATTTGTCCACAGGCATTGATCAGAAATTCAAAGTTCATTTGAAATAAAAGTTCTGTTTTTGGACAGTTCATCACAGTCAGAAGGATTTTTCAGATGTATGAGGCAGGTAAAAAGGCAATTGTATTTTAATATCATAGAATTGTAGAATTCCTAGGTACAGAAGGAGGCTATTTGGCCCATTCAGTCTGCACCGACTCTCCAACACAGCATCGCACCCAGGCCTTATCTCCGTAACTCCACGTATTTACCCTGCTAATCCCCTAACCTGCACATCCCTGGACACTAAGAGACAATTTACCATGGTCAATCCACCCAACCTGCGCATTCTTGGAGTGTGGGAGGAAACCGGAGTCACCCAAGGCAGGAATTGAACCCGGGTCCCTGGTCCTGTGAGGCAGCAGTGCTAACCACTGTGCCATCGCGCCACCCAATACGATTGAAAATTCATTCGTGGAGCATGAGTGTCGCTGGCTGGGCCAGCATTTATTGCCCATCCCTAGTTACCCTTGAAACTGAGTGGCATTTCAGAGGGCAGTTGAGAATCAACCACTTTGCTGTAGTTCTGGAGTCACATGTAGGCCAGACCGGATAAGGACGGCGGATTTCCTTCCCTAAAGGATGTTAGTAAACCAGATGGGTTTTTCTGACAATCGACAATGGTTTCATGGTCATCAGTAGATTCCAGACATTTTTTATTGAATTCAAATTCTACCATCCTGCTGTTGCGAGATTCAAACCCAGGTCCCCAGAACATTAGTTGAGTTTCTGGATTAATAATCTAGCGAAAATATCATGAGGCCATCACCTCCCCTGAGGGAGGGCTCCCCTGCTGGCCTTCTCCTGACACGCTGTTCATCACTCTGCCAGGGCAGACCGGTTCCTGTCCTTGATCCCCGTGATGGGCTGGTCTTCATGGACTGCACCCTGCTGCTGGGCCCATGGACCTTTGGGCAGCACGGTGGCACAGTGGTTAGCACTGCTGCCTCACAGCGTCAGGGACCCGGGTTCTATTCCTGGCTTGGGTCACTGTCTGTGTGGAGTTTGCACATTCCCTCCGTGTCTGCATCAGTTTCCTCCGGGTGCTCCAGCTTCCTCTCACACTCCAAAGATGTGCGGGTTACCTGGATTGGCCATGCTAAAATTGCCCCTTAGTGTCCGGGGGACTAGCTAGGGTAAATGCATGGGGTTATGGGGATAGGGCCTGGATGGGATTGTGGTTGGTGCAGACTCGATGGGCCGAATGGCTTCCTTCTGCACTGTAGGATTCTATGACCCTACTGTGACGCCATCTTGGGTCAGTGCGGCACGTGGGGCTGGGAGTTCAGGGGGTCTCCTTGCCCCTGGTGTCACACAGCAGTGTCTACCTGCAAGACTCATATAGCCACCACAGCAATGGTCTGAAGTTCCACCCGTGAGGGGGGAAGGGGTGGTGGGGTGGGGGGAGCTTAATAACCTGACAAATACCATGTGGGGGGGGGGCAATATGGAAGGAGGGCTATGCAAGGAAGGGGGTAGGACAAGGGCTGACGGTGGCAGGCAGAGGGGCAAGGAGATGGATGAAGACAAACGATGGAAGGCAGAGGGAAGACTGAGGGGAGGGATGCTGGATGCAAGGCTGCATGAAAAGCTCGCAAGCACGGGAGTCAAGGGGATATCGTCACATCATTTACCGGGAGCGGATCACTGAACATTTCAGAGGCAGCAGTTAGAGGTCCAAGTGGGGCATGGGCGTCTCGTAGGTGATGGGCTCGTTAGGAGAGAGCGGGGGGCATTGGGCAGGTGGTTGAATCAAAGAATAAACTCCTTCTTGAGGTTGTCAGCCCTGTTTCCCCCCAGGCTGCTGACATCCTGCTGGGTGAAGACAGGCGAGGCTGAAGAGCGAGCTATGAGTGCGCTGGACTGGTGTTTAAATATGGTGCCATGACCTTCGAACCCATCAGCTGAGTGCAGGCGGACAAATCAGCTGCCGGCCTGCAGGAGAGACGGAGGGGAACTCCCCTGTGCATAATGAATGGGGTTCTAAATGCTGAATCCACACCAGTTAGCAGGACAGGTGCCCACCACTGCACAGACACAAAATGGAATAATTCCGCCCCATGTCTGTGGTCCCCCGGATGGTCAGAAACAGTCTGGAAGAATGTCAGGGGCGATTCTCCCAAACAATTTCTAAGTGCCGAATTTGTGTAAAAACTGGAGTAACTCCCGCTACTTTTTTAAAAAATGAATCTCCCGCACTCTGTACATCACAGGGTGCCTCAGAGAGATCCACGCTGAAAATCTGGGCACGGGGCCCATTCCCGCTGGAGAGGCCGGCACCATAGCGCTGAGCGGGTCACTGCGCATGCGTCGATCTGTCACAGCGGAGATCGGCGCACGCGTAGGAGCCCCATACTGCCGGCCTCCCGATCGCTGACCAGCTCAATCACTGGCCAGTCCCGCAATCCCACAACACTGCCACTCCAACATGCCACTCCCCGATCAATGGCCTCCCAGACCTAATGGGATTTAAATGTGAATTTTAATATTTAAATGGGCTCCCCAGAGGGGAGCTGCCGGCACCAAAAATCCTGTTCCTGAAAATGCGTGGAGGCCATGGTGCCCAGCGGGGAACCCGCTAAACAGCCTCTGCTGATGTCTCCTGGCCAGTTATGCTGCTAGAGCAGTGCAACGGGCTGGGAGAATGACCCCCTCTACCCCCCGCCCACCCCCGTCATTGCTGACGTATAGGAGGTGGGTCCTCAACACCCTGACCTCCATAAGAATCATAGAATCCTAGAATCCCGACAGTGCCGTAGGAGGCCATTCGGCCCATCGAGTCTGCACACCATCCCACACAGGCTCTATTCCCGTAACCCCACAAATTCACCCTACTAATCCCTCTGACACTAAGGGGCAATTTAGCACGGCCAATCAACCTAACCCACACATCTTTAGACTGTGGGAGGAAACCGGAGCATCCGGAGGAAACCCACGCAGACACGGGGAGAATGTGCAGACTCCACACAGACAGTCACCCGAGGCCAGAATTGAACCCGGGTCCATGGCGCTGTGAGGCAGCAGTGCGAACCACTGTGCCACCGTGCCGTCCTAAATGTTTTTGTCGCCAACCTTCTAAATGGCAGTGAGACTTGAGTTACCCACCAAAGGCACCTCCAAGTCACTGAAGAATTCCCATCAGCTGGAAAAGCTGTCGGATTGGGAATTGTCATCTGACAATTAATTTTTATCAAGTAGATAAATCTTTCCACTAAATATTCCACTTACCCGACCATCCCGAGTCGCATTTTCCTTTTCTGTCTGTTTCTGAGTTCGCTTGCAACCTAAGCGAAAAAATATATTTCTTTGAATATGAGAAAAATATGAATGAATTGCTGTTCTTAGAATATACAGGTTAGGTCAATAGCCACGTATCCGAATAAGTGTATTTTTTAAGTTGAAATAGTGTGGAGGTAAAGTTGCACATCCAACAGGGGGAGTTTAGTCCGCTTTCAGTGGGCCCGAATCCTGTTATGGTCACAAAATCTAGCGAGAAGCCCATAAGACCATAAGACCATAAGACATAGGAGCGGAAGTAAGGCCATTCGGCCCATCGAGTCCACTCCACCATTCAATCATGGTTGATTTCAACTCCATTTACCCGCTCTCTCCCCATAGCCCTTAATTCCTCGAGAAATCAAGAATTTATCAATTTCTGTCTTGAAGACGCTCAACGTCTCGGCCTCCACAGCCCTCTGTGGCAATGAATTCCACAGACCCACCACTCTCTGGCTGAAGAAATTTCTCCTCATCTCTGTTCTAAAGTGACTCCCTTTTATTCTAAGGCTGTGCCCCCGCGTCCTAGTCTCCCCTGTTAATGGAAACAACTTCCCTACGTCCATCCTATCTAAGCCGTTCATTATCTTGTAAGTTTCTATCAGATCTCCCCTCAACCTCCTAAACTCCAATGAATATAATCCCACGATCCTCAGACGTTCATCGTATGTCAGGCCTACCATTCCTGGGATCATCCGTGTGAATCTCCGCTGGACCCGCTCCAGTGCCAGTATGTCCTTCCTGAGGTGTGGGGCCCAAAATTGCTCACAGTACTCCAAATGGGGCCTAACCAGTGCTTTATAAAGCCTCAGAAGTACATCCCTGCTTTTGTATTCCAAGCCTCTTGAGATAAATGACAACATTACATTTGCTTTCTTAATTACGGACTCAACCTGCAAGTTTACCTTTAGAGAATCCTGGACTAGGACTCCCAAGTCCCTTTGCACTTTAGCATTATGAATTTTGTCACCGTTTAGAAAATAGTCCATGCCTCTATTCTTTTTTCCAAAGTGTACAACCTCGCACTTGCCCACGTTGAATTTCATCAGCCACTTCTTGGACCACTCTCCTAAACTGTCTAAATCTTTCTGCAGCCTCCCCACCTCCTCAATACTACCTGCCCCTCCACCTATCTTTGTATCATCGGCAAACTTGGCCAGAATGCTCCCAGTCCCGTCATCTAGATCGTTAATATATAAAGAGAACAGCTGTGGCCCCAACACTGAACCCTGCGGGACACCACTTGTCACCGGTTGCCATTCTGAGAAAGAACCTTTTATCCCAACTCTCTGCCTTCTGTCTGACAGCCAATCGTCAATCCATGTTAGTACCTTGCCCAAAACAGTATTAGCGCCGGCGAGACTTCGGAACATGACCTTCCCCTTCCCCCCACCCGCCCCCACCGGTGATGTAATCAGGTTCATGCCCAAAAAGCCGGTATCACAGTGGTTAGCACTGCTGCCTCACAGCGCCAGGGACTCGGGTTCGATTCCTGGCTTGGGTCACTTCTGTGTGGAGTTTGCACGTTGTCCCCATGTCTGCGTGGGTTCCCTCCAGGTGCTCCGATTTCCTCCCACAGTCCGAAAGATGTGCTGGTTCGGTGCATTGGCCATGCTAAATTCTCCTTTTATGTACCCATAAGACCACAAGACTTAGGAGCAGAATTAGGCCACTCGGCCCATCGAGTCTGCTCTGCCATTCAATCATGGATGATATTTTTCTCATCCCCATTCTCCTACCTTTTCCCCTTATTAATCAAGAACCTATCTATCTCTGTCTTAAAGACACTCAATGACCCGGCCTCCACGGCCTTCTGCGGCAAAGAGTTCCACAGATTCACCACTCTCTGGCTGAAGAAATTCCTCCTCATCTCTGTTTTAAAGGATCGTCCCTTGAGCCTGAGGTTGTGCCCTCTGGTTCTAGTTTTTCCTCCTAGTGGAAACATCCTCTCCACATCCACTCTATCCAGGCCTTGCAGTATCCTGTAAGTTTCAATAAGATCCCCCTTCATCCTTCTAAACTCCAACGAGTACAGGCCCAGAGTCCTCAACCGTTCCTCATACATGTACCAACAGGTGCCAGAGTGTGACAACTCGGGGATTTTCACAGTAACTTAATTGCAGTGTTAATGTAAGCCTACTTGTGACACTAATAAATAAACTTAAACTTAAACACTAGGGTGTCAATCGGATTTGCCTGAATTTAAATACAATTTAATGTCATTAAATGGCTTCACGCCATACCATCCAGCCACATTGAATCCTCCCCCCACTGGCAGTGTAATGTCACACTGATGCCAGTCACTACTGGTTTAATGTGGTCTTCATGGACTCACTGTGCTGCTGCACCCATGGATCCTACTATTGACAGATTCACACCCTAACGTTAATGAAGTTACTGTGAAAATCCCCCAGTTGTCATCATCTTGGATCAGTGCTGCACTTCCTATAATGTGACGACCAGAACTGTGCACAGTACTCGAACTGTGGTCTCACCAAAGTTGTAAACAACTCCAACATGATTTCCCTGCTTTTGTAATGTGTGCCTCGATTGATAAAGGTAAGTGTCCCATATGCCTTTTTCACCAAACTACTAACATGCCCTTCCACTTTCAGAGACCTATGGACAGACACGCCAAGGTCTTTTTGTTCCACAGAACTTTCTAGTGTCCTACCATTCATTGAATACTTCCTTCTCAAATTACTCCCTCTAAAGTGCACCACCTCACACTTTTCAAAAGTCATCTGAAATGAGCAGTACTGTAGATAAAAGACAGGGTTGGAAATAAAATGGACGACATTACAAAAGCCACTGGAATTTAGACAGAATTCAGATTATTTTCATATTGCTGAACTACTGCGGAACAGAGGAAAAAAATCCCTCATCAATTTCTATAATCTACAGATGAACATTTTTTAATTAACATTGGCAGCACGGTGGCACAGTGGTTAACACTGCTGTCTCACAGCGCCAGGGACCCGGGTTCTATTCCCGGCTTGGGTCACCGTCTGTGCAAAGTCTGCACGTTCTCCCTGTGTCGGCATGGGTTTCCTCCAGGTGCCCCGGTCTCCTCCCACACTCCAAAGATGTGCGGGTTAGTTGGATTGGCCATACTAAATTGTCCTTTAGTATCATAGAACATAGAACATAGAACATAGAACATTACAACGCAGAACAGGCCCTTCGGCCCACGATGTTGCACCGACCAGTTAAAAAAAAAACTGTGACCCTCCAACCTAAACCAATTTCTTTTCGTCCATGAACCTATCTACGGATCTCTTAAACGCCCCCAAACTAGGCGCATTTACAACTGATGCTGGCAGGGCATTCCAATCCCTCACCACCCTCTGGGTAAAGAACCTACCCCTGACATCGGTTCTATAACTACCCCCCCTCAATTTAAAGCCATGCCCCCTCGTGCTGGATTTCTCCATCAGAGGAAAAAGGCTATCACTATCCACCCTATCTAAACCTCTAATCATCTTATATGTTTCAATAAGATCCCCTCTTAGCCGCCGCCTTTCCAGCGAAAACAATCCCAAATCCCTCAGCCTCTCCTCATAGGATCTCCCCTCCATACCAGGCAACATCCTGGTAAACCTCCTCTGCACCCTCTCCAAAGCCTCCACATCCTTCCTGTAATGTGGGGACCAGAACTGCACACAGTACTCCAAGTGCGGCCGCACCAGAGTTGTGTACAGTTGCAACATAACGCTACGACTCCTAAATTCAATCCCCCTACCAATAAACGCCAAGACACCATATGCCTTCTTAACAACCTTATCTACTTGATTCCCAACTTTCAGGGATCTATGCACACATACACCTAGATCCCTCTGCTCCTCCACACTATTCAAAGTCCTCCCGTTAGCCCTATACTCAACACATCTGTTATTCCTACCAAAGTGAATTACCTCACACTTCTCCGCATTAAACTCCATCCGCCACCTCTCGGCCCAACTTTGCAACCTGTCTAAGTCTTCCTGCAAACTACGACACCCTTCCTCACTGTCTACCACACCACCGACTTTGGTGTCATCAGCAAATTTGCTAATCCACCCAACTATACCCTCATCCAGATCATTAATAAATATTACAAACAGCAGTGGCCCCAAAACAGATCCCTGAGGTACACCACTTGTAACCGCACTCCATGATGAATATTTACTATCAACCACCACCCTCTGTTTCCTATCCGCTAGCCAATTCCTGATCCAATTTCCTAGATCACCCCCAATCCCATACATCTGCATTTTCTGCAGAAGCCTACCATGGTGAACCTTATCAAACGCCTTACTAAAATCCATATATACCACGTCCACTGCCTTGCCCCCATCCACCTCCTTGGTCACTTTCTCAAAAAACTCAATAAGGTTAGTAAGGCACGACCTACCTGCCACAAAACCATGCTGACTATCACCTATCAATTCATTACTCTCCAAATAACTATAAATCCTATCCCTTATAATTTTTTCCAACATCTTGCCGACAACAGAAGTGAGACTCACCGGTCTATAATTCCCGGGGAAGTCTCTGTTCCCCTTCTTAAACAATGGGACAACATTCGCTAACCTCCAATCTTCTGGTACTATACCAGAGGCCAACGACGACCTGAAGATCAGAGCCAGAGGCTCTGCAATCACTTCTCTTGCCTCCCAGAGAATCCTTGGATAAATCCCATCCGGACCAGGGGATTTATCTATTTTCAGACCCTCCAGAATATCCTGCACATCCTCCTTATCAACTGTAATACTGTCTATTCTACTCCCCTGCAACCCAGTGTCCTCCTCAGCTATATTCATGTCCCCTTGCGTGAACACCGAAGAGAAATATTGGTTCAATGCTTCACCAATCTCCTCCGGTTCCACACATAACTTCCCTCTGCCATCTATAACTGGCCCTAAACTTGCCCTAACCAACCTTCTGTTCTTGACATACCTATAGAACGCCTTAGGATTCTCTTTAACCCTATCCGCCAAAGTCTTCTCATGTCCCCTTTTAGCCCTTCTAAGCTCGCTCTTCAACTCCCTCTTAGCCAATCTAAAGCTTTCTAGTGCACTACCCGAGTGCTCACGTCTCATCCGAACATAAGCCTCCTTTTTCTTTTTAACCAACAAAGAAACTTTTTTGGTGCACCACGGTTCCCTAGCCCTACCAATTCCTCCTTGCCTGACAGGGACATACCTATCACAGACTCGCAGTAGCTGCTCCTTGAAAAAACTCCACATGTCGGACGTTCCCAGTCCCTGTAATCTCCTAGTCCAACCTATGTTTCCTAATTCTCTCCTAATAGCCTCATAATTACCCTTCCCCCAGCTAAAACCACTGGCCCGAGGTTCATGCCTATCCCTTTCCATCACTAAGGTGAACGTAACCGAATTGTGGTCACTATCACCAAAATGCACACCAACTTCCAAGTCTAGCACCTGGTCTGGCTCATTTCCCAGCACCAGATCCAATATAGCCTCACCTCTAGTTGGCCTGTCTACATACTGAGTCAAAAAACCTTCCTGCACGCTTTGAACAAAAACTGACCCCTCTAACGAGCTAGAGCTATAACAATTCCAGTCAATATTAGTCAAGTTAAAATCCCCCATAACAATTGCCCTATTACTTTCACTCCTAAGCAGGATTGACTCCGCAATCCTTTCCTCAACCTCTCTAGAACTTTTAGGAGGTCTATAAAAGACTCCCAACAGGGTGACCTCTCCTCTCCTATTTCTAATCTCCGCCCATACTACCTCAACAGATAAGTCCTCATCAAACCTCCTCTCTGACACTGTGATACAATCTCTGACCAATAATGCTACCCCTCCCCCTCTTCTACCTCCTTCCCTACTTCGACTAAAACATTTGAACCCCGGGACCTGCAGCATCCATTCCTGCCCCTGCTCTATCCATGTCTCTGAAATAGCCACAACATCGAAGTCCCAGGTACTGATCCACGCTGCAAGTTCACCCACTTTATTGCGAATACTCCTGGCATTGAAGTATACACATTTCAAACCCTGCTCCACCCCACCTCTGCAATGCCGTGCATTGCAGTCCCCATCCATGCATCCCCCACTTTCAGCCCCACTACTCAGGATCCCTCCCCCCCCCCGAATCAGTTTAAACCTCCCTGCATGGCCTTAGCAAATTTACCCCCCAGGATATTGGTCCCCTTCTGATTAAGGTGTAGACCATCCTTCTCATAGAGGTCACACCTTCCCCAGTACGAGCCCCAATTGCTTAAGTACCTGAACCCCTCCCTCCTGCACCATCCCCTCAGCCATGAATTCAAACCTTCCCTCTCCCTATTCCTCTCTAAACTATCCCGTGGTACAGGCAAGAGTCCAGAGATAACCACTCTGTCAGTCTTGGCCTTTAGTTTCCACCCCAACTCCATAAATCCCTGCCTAATATCCCCTTCCCCTATCCTCCCTATGTCGTGTGTCCCCACATGTACAATAACTTGTGGTTTATCTTCCTCCCCCCTAAGAGTCCTGAATACCCTGTCAGACACATCCCGGACCCCAGCCCCTGGTAGGCAACACACCAACCCTGAGTCCCTACCTTTAGTTCCGACCCTCCTATCTGTCCCCTTAATTGTGGAGTCCCCAATCACAAGGCCCAGTCTTTTACAGCCCCTAACCACCTGAGCTTTCTCACTCGGCTCACCCCCAGAGATCTGCTCTCTATGCTCAGTTGATTCCTCCTCAACTGTAGCCTCCAGCACCGAAAACCTATTATGGAGGGGAACCGCCCCAGGGGATTGTCTTCCCGATTGCTTCTTACCCCTCCTCCTGGCATTGACCCAAGCCTCATTTCTAGGAGTTACTATTTCTCTATAACTCCTATCAACTTCCACCTCCGCCTCCCGAATTATGCGGAGTTCCTCTAACTCCCCCTCCATCTCCTTTACACGCTCCTCCAGAAGCTGCAATCTAATGCACTTCTTACAACTAAAATCTCCTGAAACACTACTGGATTTCCTCACCACATACATCCCACAGGAGATGCAGCATACTGCCTGAACTGCCATCCCTGAAGCCATTACCAGCAAGAAAAAAAGAAAACAAAAAACTTCCCCACACTTATAATTAGGTTAGAGGAGGATGGAAGGGTGGGATCCTCTACCAGTGTAGAGGATCGGGTATCTCCTCTGCACCAATTTATAGGGCTAGGGGCCCGAGAGAAAAAAAAACTACAGCTACCGGCAGGCTTCGCGATGCGGCCTTCCGGTTTCCGTTAATTACAAAAAACCTCCCGAAAATTAGACAAAAAAGAAACCCAGAATTTACTCACAGTCCGCGCTCTCTCTCTCACCGCTCACAGTCTCCACCCCGCAGGTCCGCTCCCAGAGGAACACAGATCTTTGGGCTCTGGGGAATTAACAGGGTAAATACGTGGGGTTATGGGGATAGGACCTGGGTGGGATTGTTGCCAGTACAGGCTCAATGGGCTGAATGGCTTCCTTCTGCATGTCAGGATTCTATGATTCTATTCCATGATTGTAATTATAAATGTAGAGACAACACAGGTAAGTGTACCTGAGACTGTCACACAGCAATACCACTTACCTCTCTGCGTTTTCACAGTGAAACACACAAAGAACAAAATAACAACAAGGCTCAAATATCGAACTTTGGCTTCAACTCCTGGTGTTCGTTTCTTGTCTGTATCTGTGCAACAAGTAAGGATTTTGTCATTATATTGAAATAGTAGGAACGCTCACTGCTGTTAATTTCTATTCCAAGAAATGCTTTCGGAATGGAGGAACCAATAATGGCGATATTTGGAACTCCATTCAAAGGCGCAGAGATTAAGAGCAGGGAGGTTATGCTGAAACTATAAATGCTGGTTAGGCCACAGCTAGAGTATTGTGTGCAGTTCTGGAAACCACATTACAGTAGGGATGTGATCGCGATGAAAAGGGTGCAGAGGAGATTTACCAGGATGTTGCCTAGACTGGAGCGTTTTAGTTATGATGAGAGATTGGATAGACTGGCATTGCTTTCCTTGGAACAGAGGAGACTGAGAGAGGGGACATGATTGAGATATATAAAACGATAAAGGGCAGAGATAGGGTAGACTTTTCCCCTTGGTGGAGGGATCAATGACCAGGGGGCATAGATTTAGGTAAGGGACAGGAGGTTTAGAGGGGATGTGAGGACTAAGCTTTTACCCAAAGGGTGGTGGGAGTCTGAAAGGGCATTGGAGGCAGAGACCCTCATAACATTTGAGACATATTTTGAAGTACACTTGCGATGCCAAGGTATGTAAGGCTAGGGACCAAGTGCTGGAATATGGGATTAGAATAGTTGGGTGGTTTGTCTTCGACCATCACAGTCTCGATGGGCCAAAGGGCCTTTTTCTGTGCTGTTTATCTCTATGACTATCTACATGAGGACTTGTATTCCATTTCTACATCCTAGGTTGCTGTTTTCAATTAAAGGCTTCCAATGAGTAATTTACATGGTTGCGAATAAAGATGAGAATCTAATCTTTTCTGTTTGCTCTAGCTTTTTAACCTGACCCAGCAGATAAAAGTTCTCCTTGACGGAGATGTGAAATATTTTCGCTTTAAGGGTTGTGATAAGCCCCCGGGACTTGCATGGGGGATCACTGATTGCCTCCCCGCAGGAATTGTAGAATACAAGTTCCCTAGGAATTGGTAATTTCCTTATCATATACTGAGCCTTATATAGAGCAGGCCCCTGAGTGGGTCCATTGTTGCACTGCCCCAGTTGGGACCTGTTTGTGTTCACCACAGGCTTGTGGGTTTTGCTTCACTTTATCTTGTGCAATAAAGCTGTTTAGCTGTTTCTGTAGTGTAGTGGTTATCACGTTCTCATCACACGCAAAAGGTCCACAGTTCGAAACCGGGCAGGAACACTGATAAGTCCATCAGGATGCCCGAGCAGTCTAAGGTGCTGTATTCAAAACCCACTCCTGACATTGATTTCATACGGGCGGCATGATGGCACAGTGGTCAGCACTGCTGCCTCACAAGCGTTAGGGACCTGGGTTCAATTCCCGTGTCAGCGTGGGTTTCCTCCCAGAGCCCAAAGATCTGCGGGGTAGGTGGATTGGCCATGTTAAATTGCCTCTTAGTGTCAGGGGGACTAGATAGGGTAAATGCATGGGGTGATCGGATAGGGCCTGGGTGGGATTGTGATCGGAGCAGGCTTAATGGGCCGAACGATCTCCTTCTGCACTGTAGGATTAGAATTAGAATAAAGAAGAGATTGTGAGACTACCAGGAAAGAGCGGGCGGGGCAAGTGGAACTAATTGGACAAAACCTCAAAGATCCAGCATAGTATAAATGTAAACTGGTCTTGTTAATTTTCATTACAAATGTCCCCGTGACATATTCTGGATCACAAAATGCATTTTTGTGTCAGCAAAGGCAATCCTCGCACTTACGAGAAAAAATAAATTCTTAGACTTAGGCAACTGACACGAGTCAAGTGAATATATTATTGCTGGAGTGATTCTTTATAACTGGCACAAGGCGGCACGGTGGCACAGTGGTTAGCACTGCTACTTCACAGTGCCAGGGACCCGGGTTTGATTCTCGGTTTGGGTCACTGTCTGTGCGGAGTCTGCACGTTCTCCCCATGTCTGTGTGGGTTTCCTCCGGGCACTTCGGTTTCCTCCCACAGTCTGAAAGATGTGCTGGTTCAGCCATGCTAAATTCTCCCTCAGAGTACCCGAACAGGCGCCGGAGTGTGGTGACTAGGGGATTTTCACAGCAACTTCATTGCAGTGTTAATGTAAGCCTACTTATGACGCTAATAAATAAACTTTACTTTAACTTTAATTGACCAAAACCAATTCACACACTGGGGGAAGTACCTACCCGTTCCGGTGTCAGGCTGGACTGTTAACATGAACCCAACTGTTTTTGTTCCCTCTGAGTCAGCAATGGATAGTTTGTAAGCGCCGCTGTCAGTGAATTGTAAATCTTTCAGCAGCAGTGAAGCATTTTCAGGGAAAAAAACAACTCGGTGCTTGTAGTGATCGGGAAGAGGCAGGTAGTGGCCGCATTCAGTGAGGTTGTCTCTTTTCGGTAGACATTTATATTCTACAATTCTAATCCCAGTTTTGATCCATCTGATCCGAAGATAATTGGCAGTGTGTGAGACTGTGTAAGAGGCGGATAGGAGCACAGACTGACCGGCAGTTCCATTCAGGCTGTCCGGGTTCACCCTCACTGTTACAGCGGCTTAAAGACAGAGATAACAATTGTTTCAATATCAAAGTGATAATAACGAAAATACATACAAGCTTTGCTGAAGCTAAAGTGTATAAATGGATCACTTTAATATAAGGGTGAATGACTGGCTGTGTGCAAGGGAATGGGTGACTGAGTGTGTGTGAGAGACTGAGAGACTGAGTGAATGAGGGTGAGTGTGAGGGAGTGAGTGAGTGGGGGTGAGTGTGAGGGACGGGGTGAGTGAGTGTGAGGGACTGAGTGAGTGAGGGTGAGTGTGAGGGAGTGAGTGAGTGTGAATGTGAGGGAGTGAGTGAGTGAATGAGTGAGGGTGAGTGTGAGAGACTGAGTGGGTGAGGGTGAGTGTGAGGGAGTGAGTGAGTGGGGGGGAGTGTGAGGGACTGAGTGAGTGAGGGTGAGTGTGAGGGAGTGAGTGAGTGAGGATGAGTGTGAGAGACTGAGTGAGTGAGGGTGCGTGTGAGAGACTGAGTGAGTGGGGGTGAGTGTGAGGGACTGAGTGAGTGAGGGTGAATGTGAGGGAGTGAGTGAGGGTGAGTGTGAGAGAGTGTGAGTGGGGGTGAGTGTGAGGGAGTGTGAGTGGGGGTGAGTGTGAGGGACTGAGTGAGTGAGGGTGAATGTGAGGGAGTGAGTGAGTGAGGGTGAATGTGAGGGAGTGAGTGAGGGTGAGTGTGAGAGAGTGTGAGTGGGGGTGAGTGTGAGGGACTGAGTGAGTGAGGGTGAATGTGAGGGAGTGAGTGAGTGAGGGTGAGTGTGAGAGACTGTGAGTGAGGGTGAATGTGAGGGATTGAGTGAGTGAGGATGAGTGTGAGGGACTGAGTGAGTGGGGGTGAGTGTGAGGGACTGTGAGTGGGGGTGAGTGTGAGAGAGTGAGTGAGTGGGGGTGAGTGAGAGACTGAGTGAGTGGGGTTGAGTGTGAGGGAGTGAGTGAGTGAGGGTGAGTGTGAGAGACTGAGTGAGTGAGGGTGAATGTGAGGGATTGAGTGAGTGAGGATGAGTGTGAGGGACTGAGTGAGTGGGGGTGAGTGTGAGGGACTGTGAGTGGGGGTGAGTGAGTGGGGGTGAGTGTGAGAGACTGAGTGAGTGGGGGTGAGTGTGAGGGACTGAGTGAGTGAGGTTGAATGTGAGGGAGTGAGTGGGGGTGAGTGTGAGGGATTGAGTGAGTGGGGGTGAGTGTGAGGGACTGTGAGTGGGGGTGAGAGTGAGGGAGTGAGTGAGGGTGAATGTGAGAGACTGAGTGAGTGGGGGTGAGTGTGAGAGAGTGAGTGAGTGAGGGTGAGTGTGAGAGACTGAGTGAGTGGGGGTGAGTGTGAGAGACTGAGTGAGTGGGGGTGAGTGTGAGGGACTGAGTGAGTGAGGGTGAATGTGAGGGAGTGAGTGGGGGTGAGTGTGAGGGATTGAGTGAGTGGGGGTGAGTGTGAGGGACTGAGTGGGGGTGAGAGTGAGGGAGTGAGTGAGGGTGAGTGTGAGAGACTGAGTGAGTGAGGGGTGAGTGTGAGAGACTGAGTGAGTGGGAGTGAGTGTGAGAGACTGAGTGAGTGGGAGTGAGTGTGAGAGACTGAGTGAGTGGGGGTGAGTGTGAGGGATTGAGTGGGAGTGAGTGTGAGAGACTGAGTGAGTGGGGGTGAGAGTGAGGGAGTGAGTGAGTGGGTGTGAGTGTGAGAGACTGAGTGAGTGGGGGTGAGAGTGAGAGACTGAGTGAGTGGGGGTGAATGGAGACACTGAGTGAGTGGGGGTGAGTGTGAGGGAGTGTAAGTGGGGGTGAGTGTGACTCTACCTCACACCCAGTCTCACTACTACACACACCTGCTCACACCCACCCACCAGGTACAATGCCCCTCTGGTCATTTTTATTACTTGCTCTTTTTTATCTGAACATATTCACGCTATGACGTTGCTGGACTTTTGATCAGCTGTTATATCTTCCTTAAAACACCAACTCTTTTTTTGAAATTCAGTTTAATGTTGCATGAAACCTTACCTTTCCAAACTGTTCTCATCAGCCTCTTGAGTGAGAAAGAGATGTAATTATGAGAAAGGTTGCACAAACCTCTCACAGTTTCCACATGAGTGACGATGACCCCGAGATACATTTGGTTCAATGCCAAGAACCATTTGCTCCCCAGTTTAACCAGCATCAGCAACAGTCCATAGCATTTCATTGTAACATTTCACTGAGATTTAGGGAAGGACTGACTCTCGCAACATTTCTAAGCATCTTAATCACTGTTATTAATTTATTTGTGTCACAAGTAGGCTTACATTAACACTGCAATGAAGTTACTGTGAGAATCCCCTCGTCGCCACACTTCGGCGCCCGATTGGGTACACTGAGGGAGAATTTAGCCGGGCCAATGCACCCTAACCAGCACATCTTTCGGACTGTGGGAGGAAACCGGAGCACCTGGAGGAAACCCACGCAGACACGGGGAGAATGTGCAAACTCCACACAGACAGTTGCCCGAGGATGGAATTGAACCCGGGCCCCTGGCACTGTGAGGCATCAGTGCGAACCACTGTGCCACTGTGCCGCTCTTAAGTATATAAGTATGTAAAAGTACGGCTGTTCTGCCAGCAAGAATTATTCTGGCCACTTTTGATTTTGCAAATTGTAATTACTTTTAGGATCATGCAGGACAGAAAGAGATAATTCAACCCAATTCAGGGCTTCTTTAAAAGAAACATCAGAATTGTCCCACTAACCCGGTACCGCATGGTAGGTTGTTGCATAAGGTTAAATCTCACTGGAGCCAGTGTGAGGTATCTAAATGGATACAAAATTGGCTTCTTGACAAGCCAGAGGATGGTTGTAGAGGGTTGTTTTTGAAACTGGAGGCCTGTGACCAACGATGTGCCTCAGGGATCAGTGCTGGGCCCACTGTTATTTGTCATTTATATTAATGATTTGAATGAGAATATAGGAGGCATGGTTAGTAAGTTTGCAGACGACACCAAGATTGGTGGCATAATGGACAGTAAAGAAAATTATCTCCGATTGCAACGGGATCTTGATCAATTGGGCCAGTGGGCTGAAAAATGGCAGACAGAGTTTAATTTAGACAAATGCGAGGTGGTGCATTTTGGTCGATTGAACCAGGGCAGGACTTACTCTGTTAATCATAGAAACCCTACAGTGCAGAAGGAGGCCATTTGGCCCATCGAGTCTGCACCGACCACAATCCCACCCAGGCCCTACCCCAACATATTTACTCGCTAATCCCTCTAACCTACGCATCTCAGGACTCTAAGGGGCAATTTTTTTTTTAACCTGGCCAATCAACCTAACCCGCCCATCTTTGGACTGTGGGAGGAAACCGGAGCACCCGGAGGAAACCCACGCAGACACGAGGAGAATGTGCAAACTCCACACAGACAGTGACCCGAGGCGGGAATCGAACCCAGGACCCTGGAGCTGTGAAGCAGCAGTGCTAACCACTGTGCTACCGTGCCGCCGGTAGGGCGGTAGGGTGTTGGGAGAGTTACAGACCAAAGAGATCTAGGGGTACATGTTCATAGCTCCTTGAAAGTGGAGCCACAGCTGGACAGAGTGGTGAAGAAGGCATTCAGCATGCTTGGTTTCATCGGTCAGAACATTGAATACAGGAGTTGGGACGTCTTGTTGAAGTTGTGCAAGACATTGGTAAGGCCACACTTGGAATACTGTGTACAGTTCTGGTCACCCTATTATAGAAAGGATATTATTAAACTAGAAAGAGTGCAGAAAAGATTTACTAGGATGCTACCGGGACTTGATGGTTTGAGTTATAAGGAGAGGCTGGATAGACTGGGACTTTTTTCACTGGAGTGTTGAAGGCTGAGGGGTGATCTTATAAAGGTCTATAAAATAATGAGGGGCACAGATCAGCTAGATAGTCAATATCTTTTCCCAAAGGTAGGGGAGTCTAAAACTAGAGGGCATAAGTTTAAGGTGAGAGGGTAGAGATACAAAAGTGTCCAGAGGGGCAGTTTTTTCACACAGAGGGTGGTGAGTGTCTGGAACAAGCTGCCAGAGGTAATAGTAGAGGCAGGTACAATTTTGCCTTTTAAAAAGCATTTAGACAGTTAGATGGGTAAGATGGGTATAGAGGGACATGGGCCAAATGCGGGCAATTGGGACTCGCTTAGGGGTTTCAAAATAAAAGGCGGCACGGACAAGTTGGGCCGAAGGACCTGTTTCCATGCTGTAAACCTCTATGACTGCATAACCCATCCGTAGTTTTCGAGTCCTCAAACTCAACCACTGTCAAAAATCAAATGAACACAATTCTTATTTGGAAATGCCGATTCCTCTGAACATTGAGGTGTACAAGATTATGAGGGGCATGGACAGGGTGGAGAGGGGGCAGCTCTTCCCCTTAGTTGAAGGTTCAGTTACGAGGGGACACAAGTTAAAAATGAGGAGTGGGAGGTTTAGGGGAGATTTGAAGAAAAACCTTTTTACCCGGAGGGTGGTGATGGTCTGGAATGCGCTGCCTGGGAGGGTGGTGGAGGCGGGATGCCTCACATCCTTTAAAAAGTACCTGGATGATGAGTACTTGGCACACCATAACATTCAAGGCTATGGACCAAGCGCTGGCAAGTGGGATTAGGTGGGCAGGTCAGGGCATTTCATGCGTCAGTGCAGACTCGATGGGCCAAAGAGAATAAAGAACAAAGCACAGTACAGCACAGGAAACAGGCCCTTCGGCCCTCCAAGCCTGTGCCGCTCCTTGGTCCAACTAGACCAATCGTTTGTATCCCTCCATTCCTCGGCTGCCAAAGGGCCTCTTCTGCACTGTATTATTCTGTGATCCTGTGATGTACTGGTGATGTATTATCCCAGATAATTCCTCCCATTCTTTCACAATTCAAATCAATATTAAAACACACATTTTATATATTAGTTGTGGTAACACTTACCAATCAGAGCAAAGGGATTAAAAGCGAACAGATAGACACCGAACAACCTTGAAAGTTCCATTTCTTTTGAGTAACATTTAGTTATAGATGCTGCTACTGCTGACAGTGGTGTTTCGTTGGAAGGATTGTTCAGTCACTGGAAATAACAGCTGCAATACTATCCCAAACTCCTGTCAAGGAAACAGATGAGGTTCGGCGGGAACAAGTTAAAATGAAGCGTTTCATTTCGAAATCAACATTACTTTGATCGGTGGTCAGCCTCGGAAGCAACTCGACAGCATTTCCTGTCAACTGAAAGGTGCCCTTAAAATGTGCTTGTAACCACTGGCCAGAGGTTTTGCTTCTAGAAGATAAAATTACCACTGGGGGATTTAAGGGACAGTCATGGGTCAAGGAGGTGATTGTGGGGTTTGAGAGGGCCATCAGGATGATGGGGGGTATCAGTTGTGTATTCGTTCAGGTGTTTGACTAAGTATTTTCTGTCTAGTGTTTCCTACCCACGTAATTACCACAGAACTGTGTGAAGTTCTCCACCTCCAGCTGGAGGCGCGCCATTTGTCCCATAGCCTTGAATGTTATGATATTTCAAGTGCTCATCCAAATATCTTTTTAAAGGTTGTAAGGTTTCCAGCCTTCACTACCAGGCAGTGTACTCCAGATTCTCACCACCCTCTGAGTGAGAAAGGTTTTTCTCAAATCCCCTCTGAATCTCCTGCCCCTCTCCCTAAAATTATGTCCCTTTGTGATTGACTCCTCAACCAAGGGGAACAGCTGCTGCCTACACACCCTGTCCATAGGCGGCACAGTGGTTCGCACTGCTGCCTCACAGTGCCAGGAATCTGGGTTCGATGTTTAGCTTGGGTGATTGTCTGTGCGGAGTCTGTACATTCTCCCCGTGTCTGCGTGGGTTTCCTCCGGGTGCCCCCACAATCCAAAAGATGTGCTGGTTAGGTGCATTGGCCATGCTAAATTCTCCCTCAGTGTACCCGAACAGGCGGCGGAGTGTGGCGACTAAGGGATTTTCACAGTAACTTCATTGCAGTGTTAATGTAAGCCTACTTGTGACACTAATAAAATAAATACCACCATCTGATGTGGGATTCGAACCCAAGTCTCCAGAACATTAGTTGAGTTTCAGGGTTAATATTCTGGCGATAATACCACTCGGCCATCACCTCCCCCATGGTAAGGATGCTATCCAATGAGTAAAGGCATTGCGAAATCAAAGTGATCACCACCTTAGTTATTATTGGGGAAAATAAACTGTCCATTGGAGAAAAGACAACATCCAGTCTGTCAAGGCACCACCATCTGGAAAAGGCAGCTTTATTCCTGATTTTGCTTAATTAGCTAATCCCAGCTATGGTAGCAGTTAGAAACTACAACTGACTTCAGGCCCCGAATATTGCAGATCCCTGACTCCATTAGATGTGTTGCATTATATTTTAAATGGCCCAATATATGAATGTACACACACACACAATTTACAACATTATTTACAACCCTCATTATAATATTTGCATGTGGCGGTCGGTTTAGCTTGGATGGTTGGTCAGTGATGCAGCGCGACGCCAACAGTTTAGGTTCAATTCCCGTACCGGCTGTGGTTATTCATGAAGATGCCGTGTTCTCAACCTTGCCCCTCGCCTGTAATGTGGTGATTCTCAGGTTAAATCGCCACCAGTCACAGCCTCTGGTCATCTAGGACTGCAGCGACATCATAACATTTGTATGCTATCTCAGCTTTTAAATAGTGACCTTTCAAGTCATCCAATGTGGTTTGTTCTGGCTGAATAACTGAATGAAAATGTATCATGTCAAAGTCCTTCACTATATCATGAGAGGTATAGATAGGGTGAACAGTTAAAAGCTTTTTCCCAGGGCAGAAATGACAATTACAAGGGGGGCACAAGTTCAAGATAAGGGGGGGAAAGGTTCAGTGGAGATGTTGCGGGGAAGTTTTTTACACAGAGGGTGGTGGGGGCCTGG